>NW_027058526.1:0-2577 GCF_011386835.1 Chrysemys picta bellii | reverse complement strand
GTCCTCAGCTGAGGGAAGCTCTGTCTGCAGGTCAGGCAGAAACAGAAAGCTCCCAGCACAACTTTGGAAGGGAGCAAGTGAAGAAAGAAAAGCCCCGTCCCTCCTCACCACTGACTAAGTAGCCGATGGCCTTGGATTTGGTCTCCTCGCTCAGCTGCCCCGTTTTATTCAGATAGTCCAGGACGTAGATGTTGGGGGCAAACAGGACCATGTTCTGCTCCCCGCAGCCGAAGGGCATCTGGAGGAGCTGCTGCAGGTTCTGCATGGCTGTGCCCAGGATATCGCCTGGGGATGGAGACACAGGGAGTCAGTGTGGCCCAGAGGTGGCCTGCGGAGGCAGAGTGCATCACAGAGCACAGGCAGTAACAGGTGAGAGAGAAGGACAGAGGGAAAAACAGGACAGAGCCATACCCTGAAAGAGGAAACACAGAGAGAGAGAGAATGGAGAGAAGGAAGGGTAGGAAGATGTCTGGGATAGGAATAGGGATACTTAGACAGAAAGGCCAACACACAGAGAAACTGATAAAGGGAGGTCAGGGAAAGGAGAACAGGAACAGGAAAAGAGACAAGAAGAGATGAATGGGGAGACGATGGGGACACTGATGAAGGGAGTGAGTAGCTGACCAGGTGGAAAGGCTGGCACAGCAGGCAAACAAGGAGCAGTGGCCGCAGCTGCCAGGGCAGGTCCTTTCTGAGTTGCTGCACTCACCCAGCACTGTCACATAGGCTCTGGCTGAGCCCTGCACCACGTTCAGTGGAAGCTTCAGGGAAATCTTCCCTGCTTCTGAATTTCCTGAGGGAAAAAATCAGACAGATAGGATGCAATAAAATGCCCCCATGCTCAGCAGTGAATGGGTCCCAGAGCAGAACCTGGAATGCTGCCTTCCACCCGCCCCCTGCATGGGGAACCCCTGCTTTCAGCAGCTCCATTCCTCCTAGCTGGACAGTGAGACGCCCAACTGTCCCCTCTGGCTTGGGGTCCTGTGACCCATGGGAAAAACTCCGCTCTTTCTATGGAGTGAGGTGCACCACCTGGCCCGATGGGAAACTGCAGTCTCCAGTTCTTTGGCCCTTCCTGTTTGCTGGCAATTGGCAGATGGTAGAATCCAGTTTGTAATTTCACTCTATAGAATAAGAGATTAGAGATGGAAAAGTCCCGTTAAACCCCTTTAAGCCCATCCTCCAGGGACTTGGGCCAGGATTGCTCATGCAGTCTAGTCTCCGGGACTTTGTCAAGCCCTAGATCTCAATGTTCCAAGCAATGTCCTCATGATTAGGAAATGTGTCTCGACTCTCCACACAGAAACATCCCCACCATTGCTTAGTCTCTATCCTGACACCCCAAGTTCTCACTGCACCCTCAAATGTCTCCCAAATAATCCCACTCCCTCCTTGGGGCTGTCACTCTTCATCCGCTGGCAAAGGACATAGATGAAGAAGGAGCAGAGAGGTCCTTACCATTTGCACAGAGCAGAGAGTTGAAGGTTGCTTCCGTCTCAATCCCTTCGGGCTTGGGAGGGGAAGGAAAATGAGAAAGGTGAGAAGCTGCAGACAGACTGAGCATCTGGCATCAGGAACAGAGTCTGTGTGAGGACAGGGCGGGGAATCTTCAGAAAGGGACAGAGAGGCAGCAGGAGAGGTGGGGAGAAGAGAGATTTTGACAAAAGTGGAGAGACAATGAATGAAGACAGAGAGAAATGTAAAGGGCCAAGTGGGTGAATCAAGGGAAGAGGGAGATTTGCAAATTTCCATGGACTGATACTTGTAGATTCATAAAATAATAATTGGTTAGAATAAAATAAAAACCAGCTACTAATAAGTTATTGTCTCTTCACACCCAAGGGAAGAATAGTGCAGCTCTATTGCATGGGTTACTAGTTACCTGAAGCACACTGTGCAAGATGGTACCTTAATGCCCCTATAACAGAGAGGACATGCACTATGTGTCATTGCTAACATCAGATGATGCGATAAGTTAAAGACAACTTACTACATAGTAGAATATCAGCAATTCTACATACTGTAATGCTGCAGATTTTCTCTTTCCATTACAGGACAGCAATAGGGTATACGGAGAATAGGAAGGGACAATATTACACATTATTATAACTGGTGTTACTGTTGGTATCATGAAATGTCATTAGTTATCGTTGCTTTTTTATGACACATGGAGAGGCTATGCAGCTTTATGTATCATTTGTTACTGATTATAGACGCTGTATAATGAGCTATTGCTTTCCTGCAACGGTGAGGGTATGCAGCATTGCCCTGTGCTATTTCATTTCACTGGGTAACAATGTCAGCAACCATTGCTGCCCTAGGAAAGAGAGAGGTTATGCAATGTTACCATGATATGCTACACAGAGCATTATAGCGCGGCTTATTGCCTATGTCACACTGTGTGAAAACTTACCACTTCTCTATACTGCAGGGACTAAGAGGCCCACATACCTCCACTAACAGCTGTTTGATCACTGTATCCTTCTGCCCTGTCTCAGGGAGCACTGCTACCTCGTTCTCGCAGGGCAGCTCCGTCTTCAGGGCCTCTGCACTCACAGAGAAATTCACATTACCTGA
>NW_027058525.1:0-2580 GCF_011386835.1 Chrysemys picta bellii | reverse complement strand
TGCCACTCAAGAAAGAGATCTTGGTGTCGTAGATAGTTCTCTGAAAACATCCACTCAATGTGCAGTGGCAGTCAAATAAGCAAAGAGAATGTTGTGAATCATTAGGAAAGGGATAGATAATAAGACAGAAAATATTATATTGCCTCTATATAAATCCATGGTATGCCCACACCTTGAATACTGCGTGCCGATGTGGTCGCCCCATCTCAAAAAGATATATTGGAATTGGAAAAGGTTCAGAAAAAGGCAACAAAAACGATTAGAGATATGGAACAGCTTTCATATCAGGAGAGATTAATAAGACTGGGACTTTTCATTTCGGAAAAGAGACAACAAAGTGGGACCATGATAGAGGGCTGTAAAATCATGACTGGTGTGGAGAAAGTAAATAAGGAAGTGTTATTTACTCCTTCTCATGACACAAGAACTAGGGGTCACCAAATGAAATTAATAGGAATCAAGCTAAGCCAGGGGCAGGCTGACATTGTATCGGGAGGTGTGGGGCTCCCTGCAGGGCCGGGCGCAGTGCCTTGGGGGAGACAGCCTGGAAGCTGCCTGGCCCCCTGCAGCTCGGTCCCTGCCTGGCCCCCTGCAGCTCGGTCCCCTGCCTGTCTGGGGTTACCCGGGAGAGGGTGAGGTTGCGAGCGGTGCAAGGCGCTCATCCCCAGGGGTCACCGGTGTCGGGAGCACGCAGCATGCATGCCATGGCCTTAGGGCACCGGGCACCATGTGTGCTGCATTCCAGGGAGCATGTGCCTGCCTGTGGGATGTGGTGGCTGGCGTGACACAGGACATGGCTGCGTCACACCTGTCATGGGCCATCAGGTGGGAAATGGAGTCACTGCAGTGGGTGACTGATTTCCGGCCATGAGGTGGGAGAAGCTGTCGCTGGCAGCAGCTGCCCTTCTGCTGTGAGCCCCGCCTGAGGCCTGGTGGAATGGGCGGCACCCGGGCCCTGTCCAGGTGGGTCTGGTGCCCACACGCCTGGATCTGGCCAGAGCCCTGGAGGCAGCTGGGCAGCCCCGTTCTGCCGGGCCGGCGGTGGCAGGCAGAGCCAGGGCAGGACGTTGGTTGCAGACCTGGGCTCCGAACTCCTTGACTGTTGTTTTCTATTTTCCAGGCTGGTCTCCAAAGCTCGCCCCAAACACAAGCCCAGAGAGGACTTTGGGGTCCCCAAGAGGTAAATGGGTCCCGGAGTCCAAAGGCCTGTGGCCAGCTCTGGGGTTCCCTGGTGAAGGAGGACTGTGGGCCTTGCTGGCCGGGGCCGGGGTTGTGCTGCAAGGGGCTGGGCCATGGAGTGACGGTCTGTCTCTTCCCTGCTGATTGGTGTTAGGGTCATGGATGGCGAGAGTCCCTGGGCTGGGCTCGGTGCCTGGCACCCCGCTGCCCCTCCCCTGCCAGGCACTCACGCTCTGTTCTCTGCTGGCAGGTTGTACCTGGAACGGCAGCAGCTCAGCTACCGGCTGCACTCGGTGGCCTGCACGGGGAACGAGGTGCACATCTCCATGTGCCCCTTCGAATTCTACAAAGGCAATGCCACTGCGACCTGCAAAGGCGGGATGCCCGCTGTGGTGAGCTGCATGCCAGGGCCCCTCTTCACCACTGGCAGTGCCCCAAAGAAGAAGCCGCAGCGGCAGCAGCAGCATCAGGGCCAGGTAAGCGCTCTCCATGGGTTCAGCATGGGGCAGGCAGATGGTTTTGCCCCACCCACTGCGTCTCAGGCAGTGACTATCTCCCAGGGCCTGGTGGGGGCAGCAGGAGCCCTGAGGTGCCCCTTGGTCTGGGCCTGGCAGCAGTGTGGAGCGTCGGCTGTCCCGTGACGTGTCTCCCACGCTCTCGCCGCAGCAGCGCGTCCGGCTGAAGGGCGGTGCCAAGGCCGGGGAAGGCCGGGTCGAGGTGCTGAAGAACAGCGAGTGGGGCACCGTCTGCGATGACCGCTGGAACCTGCTGACAGCCAGCGTGGTGTGCCGTGAGCTGGGGTTTGGCAGTGCCAAGGAGGCTCTGACGGGAGCACGCATGGGCCAAGGTGAGCTGGGTCGGGGCTGGTGAAGGGAGAAGGTCTGGGGCAGCCCTGTGCATATGTGGGAGCGTATCAGTGCATGCCGGGGAGCCCGTCAGGGCATGAGTGTGGGCACGTCTGCCCTCTGGGCACCTGTTTGACCCCCTGAGCTTGTTGCTCTGCACGGGAGAGAACCAGGTCAGGCAGGTTGAGGGCTCTGCACCCCGGGGACGCTGGCTCGAGGGGGCTCTCCCCACATTGGGGTGGGCTTGGTGCTGAGCCGCTCCAGCTCTGTTAAAAGAAGAACAGGAGGACTTGTGGCACCTTAGAGACTAACAAATTTATTAGTCTGGGTGCCCTCGCGCCCTGCCCCTGCCCCCTCTCTGCCAGCCTCTCCAAGGGGACTCCAGACAGGCAAGCTGCAAGGGCTGGGAGAAATTCAGCCTCCGAGGGAGAGCCCAGCCCCTGGAGGGCCAGGGAAATGCCTGACCCCAGCCCCGTAGGAACCGATCAGGTCTGAGGAGACCCCCATATGTCTCCAGCAGGAGGAGGGTTGGGGCGAGGAGGGAGGGCTCCTGGGA
>NW_027058524.1:0-2584 GCF_011386835.1 Chrysemys picta bellii | reverse complement strand
ACAAGATGCCCGCCCTGTTACTCTGTGAGTCACCGGCAACAAAGACTGCAGAGACTCAGGAACCTTGCTGGGACACATCCTCAGCTGGGGTAAAACACAACCCAGTGAAGGATCGACTTCAATGGAGCTAAAACCCCAGCTGCAGATCCCAGCAGCTATGACTATTTGCAGCATTTCTGAGGACCTTTGAAAACCAGACACAATCAACAGCCCTGCAAGCCAGGCTACATAAGTGAACTCTGTGCAGTGCTAACATATTGGCTTGAATGGCCCTTAAATTCTGGTCTTGTTTGATCATTAGGTGAAATTTCATACTATTCAGCACTTGGCATTCATTCTGCTGTGCAAGTATTAAATGTTCCTCAGAACCCCAGGTAGGGCAGTGCTGTTATCCTGATTTTACAGATGGGGGAACAGAAGCAGAGAGGTTAAGTGAGTTGCTCAAGACCACAGCGGTGAGATTCAATCTCATGCGTGCCTTTTTCAGTCCTTACCTACTGTCAAGGTGTCACTTTCATGGTCGCTGCCAAGCCCAGCATCCGAGCTGCTCTGGGAGACACTGTCGTCCTAGGTACATGAGAAAGGATGAGCATACGTTAATTGCATCAAAGGCAGCCAGCTGTATGCTGCCCTCTCCTTATAACACCATCCAGAGAGGCCCAGCAATCCGGATGCTCTAGGAAGGGGCTATAGCACAAAGGATCTTAATGTCGTTGATTGTAACAAAGGGTTGAGATCAATAGTACTGTAAGAGGATGTAAGAGCAGAAGCTAATATCAGTAGCAATGTATTTAATCTATTCAGGCAAGCAGCCAAATCCATTGTCAGGCCGAAAACACAGGCATTAGAGACATCATGCAAAGAGGTGTAATGGATGCAAGCTTCCAATGCAGTGGTTTAACCAGATCTGATCTCAGGGCTGTACCAAGGCAGGTAATGCTTCTGTGCCGTGCTAAGGGATTTCTTTTCAACCCATTTACTCCATTACATTTTAACTGTTGCTTCTTGGCAGCCTTAAGTTTTGGTGTAAGGAGGATAAAGATGGAAGGAGAAAGGAAGTGGACAGCTGCTATGGGAACTGTACCTTTTTCAGGTACGACACCGTACTGCTGCTGTTTCTGCAGGAGCTCAGAGAAGAGTCCACGTCCTTCTTGACCAGGGTCAGGTAATAGCCTGTTCCCAGCTGGTTCTTCAGGAACAGGGAAGAGCCAACGCAGCACAGTTTGCCGTTAGAAATGATGGCGATCCTGTCCCCTAGGATGTCTGCCTCATCCATGTGGTGTGTGGACAGAATGATGGTGCGGCCTGTAAAGAAAGAAGGTAAGACAAACATCAAGGAGTTTGCCAGTAAGTCAACAATATCAACGTCCCTAGGTCATGGGGGATGCAAGCACCCTGCCCTCCCCATCCTGCTAAATGGGGAGGTGGGTCCCTGGTAGGAGGGGGGAATGGTATGGAAGAAGTTAACAACTAGCTCAGGTGGATTCTCTCCTCTCCTTCATGACCCAGTCCCCATCCTGTTTGTATTTTGCCACTCATCTTGGTGGGCATTTACAGTGCTAGCTATGGAACCAGAACAAGCCACACCCCGCAGTGAGTGGACACACAGTGATCAGAGCAGTGTAAGATGTGGTGCACCTGAATTCCTGATTCCCCAGGTCCTGCTCAACTGGAGCAAGGGTTGTGATTTCAGGGTACACCAATGAAAGGGGTTTCATACCAACAAGTAGGCCCAATTAACACCAGAGGGCTTTACCCTAATGCAGACACCAAGAGTCAGCTTCTGAACTGAGCTACGTCCATATGAATCCACTGGAGTTACTCCAGATTTACACCTGTGGGAATGAAATCAGAATCTGCCCTCCTATCCTCTTCCCTCAGTGGGTAGTGAACGTAGAACATGGCTTTCTCTTGAGCACTGAAATGCAGTCCCACCAATTAAAGAGAAGGGGCTTGTTATAACGAGACTGCCAAAAGGGTCTCGTTAATAGGGAATGCAGGTGTCTGGGTGCCCTGAGCCCAGGCTGGGGCTGTTTGTTGCCATTTTCTACCGGGGCACCAAGGGATTTGCAATGACGCATTAGTAACAATTCCCCATACAATCAGCAAAGGTAGAACAATGTATTTTATCTAAGCCACAAGCCACTGATGCCCTTTTCCTTCCAGCTCTAACTGGGTGAAAGAACGGATACCTTGGCGATACTTCAGAAGCAGTTCCCATATCCCTCGGCGAGAATAAGGATCCACCCCAGCTGTTGGCTCGTCCAAAATGACCACCTTTGATCCACCCACAAAGGCCAAGGCCACCGATAGCTTTCTCTGCATGCCACCTGCGAAGGGAGAGAAGAATTCAGGCTGGAGGCGTGAACAACGCAGCAGAGATCTGTGCCGTAAGGTGCTGTGGTGGAGATGGCTAGAACCAGATTCCCCACCCCCTGCACACAAATGCCTTCTGAAGCCATGTGTGCACACAGATAAAGTTAAATGACTCTCGGCTCCGTCCTCCCCCCATGACAGAGTTCTGCACCGTGCCAGGGAACAAGTAGAGGGGGTCCTTAAGGAGCTGGTCATTGCTCCGGGATCT
>NW_027058523.1:0-2590 GCF_011386835.1 Chrysemys picta bellii | reverse complement strand
GCAAAGCCACAGGGTCTCTGAGGTTTCCCTGTCCCTGCGCCCCTGACTGATGTCAGCATCTCTCTCTGAGGTCACCACCTCCCTAACACCTTTGACCAATACGCTGAGATACTGCATGTAGCGGGGCGGCCTGGCTCCCAGGCGCCCCAGGAAGTCAAGGCCACCGCGGCCTGTCCCCACCCCCGGGAAGTCAAGGGGCGGGACAGGAAGTATAAAGGCCAAGCCACAGCGCTCAGTAGCTGGCCGGCAGCGGGAGAGGACAGACGCTGGTGCCCGAGCTCCCGCGGACCTGAGCCTGCCGAGAGCCCGGTATCCTGAGGAACGGTCTGAGCTTCCCCCGCCAAGGGCCCAGAGGGAGTGACAGACCTACCTGCTGCTCGGGGCCCGGAGGAGCCCATGATCTGCGACCCAGCAGACGGAACTCAGGAGGAACAGGTACCCATGGAGGAGGAGATGGGAAGTGGCCCGGGGATAGCAGACCCCGAACCCATGTCAGTGTGTTGCGGTCAGGATCCCCACTGACTGCGCGGCAGACGGACTGCTGCGGATAGGACCCCGGGCTGGAACACAGTGGAGTGGGTGGGCCTGTGTTCCCCCCTGCCACCCCGTGCTGGGTGGCAGTCTCTCCTCCTCCTTGTCCAAGGGGCCTGGGCCTCTGACTGACGATTGGTTTGCTGCCCCGCCCTGACCTAGGGCCTGGGCTAACCCAAACTGACCCAGCTCCTGCTACAAGGCCTGGGCCGCTGACTGACTACTGGTTTGTTCCCCGCCCTGACCCAGGGCCGGAGCTGTTGATTGTGTGCTCAGTCCCTGCATAAGGGCCTGAGCTCTGAACTGTTGATTGTGTGCTCAGTCCCTGCACAAAGGCCTGAGCGCCGAACTGCTAATTGTGTGCTCAGCCCCTACCCAAAGGTCTGGGCCCTAACTGTTATTCGCTTTGTAGCGGGGCGGCCTGGCTCCCAGGTACCCCAGGAAGGGACGAGCCCCACCCCGGAACTACTACACTGCAAAAGGCCTTTGTGATGTCACTGCCACACCCACCCATCCCCTGAAGTGCTAATGTCCTGCTGCTGGCCTGACACTTTGAAGGTTTCAGCTACTCTCTGTGGATCACCCCACTCGATGCGTCTTCATTCTAGGAAGCAAGCCGGCTAGACAGTAAAGCATCAGAGGCTGCTCCCAATGCTACACTCAGTGTTTCCAAAATTACTACACTTTATGGCCAGAAGAGACCTTTAGAACATCTCATCTAACCCCCTGCATATCATAGGCTTCCTGTATAGTACAATAGGTACTTTTTGGGCACACACATTCCAGAAAGGCATCTAGTCTTCATGAAATGACATCAAGAGATGGAGAATCCACCACTTTCCCTTTTACTGAGTGCCAGGGGGCTCCATTTCCCCTTCCACTAGCTCGCCATTTACAGTGAGCCAGAGCAGTACCTGCAGCAGGGAGCGGGAGTTGCTGATGGCCTCAGAGGCACAGCCCCTGCAGTGTCTCAGGAATCTGGTGCAAGTGCCGGATGATGCGGAGCTGGTGCATCACTTTTGGCCGTGACGTCCTCCTGCTGCAAGGGAACGAGAACCTGTCAGAGACTCAAACGCCCCGAGGAATCAGCGGGAATTAAGGGCACCTGGAACCAGCACTACTTCCACCCATCACCTGCCCACCACTGAGGGATAAATTCACCTCCTGAACCCCAGAATGGAGTCTTCTTGTCCTTTCTAGTAACCTCCAGTGCCAACCCCCCTCCTTGAAGGATGAGCTCCTGCTATCTCCCCCTCAGTGCCCTTGACAGCTGTTCCACCTCCAAACCACAGCTCAAGTTATTAGTACCTTTGGACACAGACTGGCTAACCTAGTGAGGAGGGCTTTAAACTAGGTTCGACGGGGACAGGTGAGCAAAGCCCACAGGTAAGTGGGGAACATGGAGACCAGGCAGATGGGTCAAAAACGAGAGGGAGTGTGGGCTATATTGTCAGAGGGAAAGGAGGGTCAGGACAAAACTGGGAGGAAAGATCAAACCAGTATCTTAGATGCCTATATACAAATGCGAGAAGTATGGGGAATAAGCAGGAAGAACTGGAAGTGCTAATAAATAAATACAACTATTCACTCAGAGTATGTATTAATACCTGGGGGAGCAAACAACTGTGCATATCTCTCTATCAGTGTTATAGAGGGCGAACAATTTATGAGTTTGCCCTGCATAAACTTTATGCATAAACTTTATGCAGGGTAAAACGGATTTATCTGGGTTTAGACCCCATTGGGAGTTGGGCATCTGAGTGCTAAAGACAAGCGCACTTCTGTACGCTGTTTTCAGGTAACTTGCAGCTTTGGGACAGGAGATTCAGACCCTGGATCTGTGTCTGGAGCCAGACGGTCGGATAGAGACAAGCACCTACAAGATCTCTATCAAGCATTCTTAAAACTACAATACCCACCTGCTGAAGTGAAAAAACAGATTGACAGAGCCAGACGAGTACCCAGAAGTCACCTCCTACAAGACAGGCCCAACAAAGAAAATAACAGAACACCACTAGCTGTCACCTTCAGCCCCCAACTAAAACCTCTCCAGCGCATC
>NW_027058522.1:0-2593 GCF_011386835.1 Chrysemys picta bellii | reverse complement strand
GGTGCCAGGGACCGGGGGCACCGAGGACCAGGGGGGCCGGGGGCCGGCGGGGCTGAGCGCCGGCGGTGCTGGGGGCCGGCGGGACCGAGCGCTGGTGGTGCCGGGGACTGGGGGCGCCGAGCGCCGGGGGCCAGCAGGGCTGAGCGCCGGCGGTGTCGGGGACCGGGGGCACCGAGCGCCGGGGGCCGGCGGGGCCGGGGACCAGGGGGGCCGGGGGCCGGAGGGGCCGAGCGCCGGCGGAGCCGGGGGGGTGCTCGGCCGGGGGTCCAGGGTCCGGGCCGGGGGGTGCTGAGCGGGCCGGCGGGGCTGGGGGGTGCTGAGCGGGCCAGGGGTGTTCGGCCGGGGGCCTGGGGGCCGGCGGGGCTGGGGGGTGCTGAGCGGGCCGGGGGGTGCTCGGCCGGGGGTCCGGGGGCCGGGGGGTGCTGAGCGGGCCAGGGGTGTTCGGCCGGGGGCCTGGGGGCAGGGCCGGGGACCGGCAGTGCTGGGCGGGCCAGGGGTGCTCGGCCGGGGGCCGGGCCCGGGGCCGGCACCCCAGGGCCCGAGCCGACCCAGGCTGGAAACACCAGGGGGGCAAGCCTGGGCTGTGCCTCCTCCCCTCACACACCCCTTTACCTGCTTCAGGCTTCCCGTGAATCAAATGTTTGCGGGAAGCAGGGGAGGGGGCGGAGTTGGGGTGGGGACTTTGGGGAAGGGGCGGAGTTGGGGCGTGGGCGGGGCCGGGGCCCGGTGGAGTGTCCTCCTTTTGGAGGCTCAAAATATGGTAACTCTAGACAAGTGGAGACTTGGGGAGCTCCTGGGAAGTTGGCAGGAGATGGGGCTGAGCGGCCTTGAGTGAGTTAAGAGTAGTTTCAGGTTTTGCACCTGCCCAAGTGCCCCACCAGTGTTTGTGGTTTTATGATCACAAGCCCTGATGCTGCAATGAACCGCACAGACTCCAGTGGGGCTCAGCACGGATGTAGGGATCCACCCATGGGGTTTTCAGTGCAGGATCAAGGCCATGCTTTTCTGCTTCGCCTGCTCTGCTCTAATGAGTCTTACTGGCATTGTTGTGTTGGTTTGGGGTGTGATTTTTACTAACGTAGATATGCCAGTAAAGCGGTAGTATAGACACAGTTATAATGGTGTTTATACTGGTATCGTTCATCCCAGTCAGGGAAATCCAATAAGCACTTCTATACCAATATAAATATGTCCACACTAGAGGTTTTTGACAGTATAGCTCCTAGCGTAGACCTGGTCTACCCTTAAAATTTTTGCCAGTGTAGCTACGTTATCAAGCGTGGAAAAAATCACACCCCATAACTGACCTGATGGTGTTGGCAAAAGCACAAGTGTAGAGGCAGTTATACAAGTAAAACCATGCTTTTGCTGATATCGTTTATTTCATTTAGGGAACTGATATAAGTTATACCAGCAAATGCACTCTTCCTGGTACAAACGGCACCTCCACTAAGATGGTTTGCTGGTATAGTTACACTGGCAGATCCTTTTCTAGCAGAGACAAGGCCGTAGCGTAGCCTTTATTAAACTGCTTCTCCTTTCATGTGCTGCTCTGTGAAAGATCCATGGAAAATAGCAGGTAGAGTGTGACCTGATTATACATGGAGTGTGGCTAAAAGCAGTCCACATACTGAAATAATAGAGATCCCCCTGCACGCTAATCTCAATTCTAATAATCTTAGGGCTTACTTGTAAATCACTGGAACTACATTTTTATGCCTCAGTCCTGGAAAGATTTCTGCACGTGTGTACCATTACTCATGTGTGTAATCTCATTGGATTACTCCTCTGACTAAAATTGTGCACATGTGTAAATCTTTCAGGACGTGGGCCTTAATAATTCCTGGAAATTTTCTGCTACTGAAAAGCTCTATGATTCTCTAAAAACAATGGTCACAGTACAGTAGTGTAGAATCCCAACTCTCCTGTTGTGCAGTGCAAAGCGGGAAAATCAGGGATCTACTATGTATGACTGTGAACATGCACATCATGCTGTCCTTTGTCCTCATTCACTATCAGAGCCAATCCTGCTAATAGGCAGGATTTGTCCGGTTAACAAGCCGATATTTACAAGAATTTCACTTCTTCATGAGGGACTGCACACCATGCCTGCATGTCTCTGCAATAACAATGAACCCAGTGCCCTGGGCTAGATTTGCATTCTAATAGAGCCTGGGAACCCCAGTCACAAATACAGTGCAGGCAGGCAGGTCTCTGCCCCCAAAGAACTTACAGTTGACGTGTAAGATGAGATAACAGATGGTGGGGGAGTACAAGGAAACATTGAGACCGTATTGGTGAACGTGATAAGCTATGGTCTCAGCGCCCTCGCTGCTGATAAGCACTACAGCATTGGTGCCTCATCAGCTGGGCAACTTATGTGGTAAGGTGGATAGGAGTCTTAGTGTGAAGGGGATATTTAACCATTGGAACAACTTGCCAAGGGCTGTAGCGGATTGCCCATCACTGGTAATTTTTAAATCAGGATTGGATGTTTTTCTGAAAGATCTGCTCTAGGGGTTATTTGGGGGAAGTTCTGTAGCTTGTGTTATACAGATCAGGCTAGATGATCACGATGGTCCCTTCTGGCCTT
>NW_027058521.1:0-2603 GCF_011386835.1 Chrysemys picta bellii | reverse complement strand
TTGTGGTTAGGGGCTTGGGCTCCGTTCCCGGCTTTACCATGTTCTGTGCAGGAGCACCACCAGCTTTTTTGCCGCCCTAGGCAGCGGAAGGTCCTGCCCCCGAAATGCCGCCCCCAACAGAGGCGGCGGAAGATCCGGCCGCCGCGCTCGCCGCCCCCTAAATGTTAGCGCCCCAGGCAACTGCCTAGGTCGCCTAATGGATGCGCCGGCCCTGGTTCTGTGTCGGCTTGAGCAACTCCCACAGGTTCTCTAGAATGTTCTGCCTTTAGTCTCTCTCTGTCTTGGGTGTCCATCTGTAGGTGGGAATAACAGCATTCCCCTACCTCACCGAGGGCTTGGGAGGAGAAATACATAGAAGTTCTCAGCCATTACTATTGGAGGCTGTATAAGTACCGTAGGGTGACAGCATGCACACAGTTGTACCATTAGTCAGGAATGGTGGTTTGCAGTGTTGTAGTAGCCGTGTTGGTTTCAGGATATTAGAGAGACCAGGTGGATGAGGTAAAATCTTTTGTTGGACCAACTTCTGCTGGTGAAAGAGACAAGCTTTCAAGCTACACAGAGCTCTTCTTCAGGTCTCTTTCTCCAACAGAAGTTGGTCCAATAGAAGATATTACCTCACCCACCTTGTCTCTATGAAATAGTAGGACATTTCTCAGAATGGTTGTGTAATCAGAGATCTCCTGTCTCTCGTGTGGAAGTTTATATTTATTAGTATTGCACTAGTGCCTAGTATAGGGCCAGCTGAGGTGAGGGATCCATTAGTCTGGGCACTGCTCAGACACAGGATGAGAGACAGTCCCTGCCTATTGCTGACAACTGAAATAAAGAAAACAGAGAAAAGGATCAATATACCCACTTTTCCCAGGGTCCTGGTGGATTCTCCATCACTGAAAAATGTTAAACCGAGATTGCAAGCTTTTCTAGAAGATCTACTCTAGGAATTATTGTGAGGCCGTTTTCTGGCCTGTGTGACACAGGTCAGACTAGAGGATCACAATGCTCCCTTCTGGCCTTGGAATCTGTGAATCTCTTGTTCTGTAATTGATTCACATGTGAAACTCTCACAGATGTCACTATAACTTCAGCACCTCTATGATTAATATGCAATTGGGATTTGCCATGTGGAAAAGACCAGATAGTTTTGCTGTAATAAAATAAATGAACAGAATAATTAATAACAATGTCCTTGTTGTTGTTCTAGGTTCGCAAGAAGGAGCGAGGAAGGACCTGAGAACTAAAGCAAAATTTCTGTCATCTTTGTTTCTATTAATTATATCCACTGCTTTTGATACTGACAATTACTCTGCATTTATTGTTGCTATGAATAGATTTTTAACAAGCTAATTTTGCTTAAAGAATTGTAAAGTTACAATAGTGACTTCAGCATTAAGACTGGAGGAGAGTTTCTATTTTAAAGTTTATTTTGTATTCCTCAAAACTTTCCCTGCCCCTTGGAAAAAATCCTATCTTTAGTGCAAACCTCCCATGTTTCTTAGGCTAGACTAGGATGTTTGCCAACTAAATTATACTGATTGTACAAGAATTTTTGAAAGAGTAGACTTTGAAAGATGATGGGCTTTTTAAAAATGTCATCTAACTTTTTTGAATTCATGTATTTTCCTTGCCTATTTTTATATGATAGCAATGTTGTGTGTTGGTGCATGTTGCTTACACAATAAAAAAATGTTGCACAACAAGAGTTGTTTCTTTTAACAATATTGAATGATTTGAACCTATCAATGGCAGGGATGCTTCTCTCTCCAGAGGTGCTAGCTCCCATCCAGCCCCATGTTGTGGGAGAGACTGGTTCGGGGGGGCAGGGAATGGAATATGGGCCTTTCCTCTCTAGGGGCACCAGCTGTCATCTCGCCCCAAGGCAGGGAGATTGGCTGGCTCCGGGGCTGGGGAATGAAATACAAGACCTTTCCCAGCTCAGGGTGTTGGTTCTGATTTCATCTCAGGTCCGAGAGATTGGCTGGGGTGAGTGAATAGGCTACAGGGTCTCTCTCTTTTAGGACATACCAGTCTGGCTGCACACTGCAGGGACTAGATGTGGGGCAAAGGTGGGAGTGAGGGAATGGGATTTGGAGACTATTTCAAAAAAATGAATATAAAGAAATGTGTTAGTTTTTCCTTCTGCTCCATGAATAAAATGATGCTTCTGCTCTCTAAACCAGCGTCCATAAAACTCAGAGTGTTATGCAAATTGTGTCACTAACGGAAGGAAATTAATAAAATAAAAAGGTTCATGGATATTAGAAAAAAACATCTGGGTGCAGCAAAGTCAGGACTGAAGGTGGGCAAATACTTGAGTTTTTGGTTCAGTGCTTGTACCAAAAATAATAAAAAGTTTAATTTTGCATTGAGTGGAAATGACAGCTTTTCTCACCAAAATGAAAACATTTAATTTTGGGTTGAATACAACGATTTGTTTGACCTGATAGAAAACATTTCAGTTCAGTTTCACTTTTTACCTTTTAAAAATAGTTACATCTACCTAGCACCATTCTGAAACAAAAAGTCAAAATGTTTTGTTTCAAAAATGCCAAAAAATGTCCCCCCCCCCCCCGTTATTTTGGCTGAAACTATTTGCTGAATTT
>NW_027058520.1:0-2603 GCF_011386835.1 Chrysemys picta bellii | reverse complement strand
GCCTTTAGCACCCTTTAATAATCCCATTAATGACACCATATCATTTCTCTTGATAATCAGCTGTTGCATGGCAAAGCAAGGAAATAGCACTATCAAATATCTTTGTCCTAGCTCATGTTCCACTGCTTGGCTTCCTTCTTGCCAGCTCTCTGTGTGCGTGACTCCAGAAAGAAACCTTCAGGGGAGCAGTAGCTCCAATCAGCTGCCAAGATAGTGTCATGGTTGGGTGCGTGTAGGTGACCTCTCATGTAAGGGAAAGCTAAGATTCTAGCTGGTTTGACCTCCAGCCTTTCTTAAAAGGTACTAGATGCTGCAAGTGTCTCCAAATCCCATTGAAATCAGGGAAGCTGACAGAGCTCTTTGCCTGGCAGTATAAAGTACTTTCCCAGGGAGGGCTAGATAATGGGATACTAGGGTTGATCAGAGCTATTGATGAATTATTTGATTCAGATGTAAACAAGAACAACACCTATCCAAGGGCCTAAGGGTCACATTTTTCAACATATTTAGGAGCCTAGTGGGATTTTCAGAAGCATGTAGGCACTGTGACAAGATGGTCAATATAGTATGGTGGGTCCTGCGCTTTTCTTGGTGGTGGGGGGGGCTAAAATACCACCCCTTACCCCTGCTCTTGGGGCACCGAGGACCCCACTAGTGGCCCAGGAAGGTGGTAAAGAAGGGAAGCAGGGGAAGGGTCTGGGTTTGCTCCTCACTCTGAGTCTCAGCCCCTCTCAACCCCTGCAGGTTCTTACCCTCTTCCCCCTTGGGTGGGGTACCTTCAGTCCTTAAACGCTGGTGGAGGGAATGTCCCTCCCCTGCTGGGGCAGGGTCTCTGTTACTCCGTTTTTCTGTTCCTCCAAATCTCACAGGACACCTTCAAGCTCCAGTCCTCTCTCCTTCCTCCTTCCCCCTGACTGCCTGAAGTAGGGGGTTTTATTAGGTTTCTAAAAGGGCCTTCATTGATTACAGGTGCTCCAATTAACCTGTAGCAACCCTCCCTAATCTACAGGGAACCATTCCTTAATTAACCTAGGGTTTATATACTTCCCTTCTACCACTTCCCACTGCTCCCTGGCCCTCCTGTATCACAGCACCCAACAGCCACCCAACGGCATCATTAATACTACAGTAAAACCCTAGCAGCATCAAATGATTCTTTCAAGGGGAAGTCAGCCAGCCAGCAACCTCTCTGCCTCTCCATATCTTTATCACATCTCAAACCAGTGTCTTCATGAACATGCCTGGAAGGTCTCAAAATTTGTGGTCTTTTGGTCCAAGGTGAGGAGCAAGTTATAAGGTCTTGGAGTTCTCACAGAGAACATCCTGCCAACACCTCATCTCTCTTTTAGACTGGGGGGAAACAGCATGGATGCCTCTTTTGACCACAGCTGCCATTCATCTGGTGATCCCTGAGATGGAATATATGCACCTAAAAGTGGCAGGCTGAGTGCAGGAATTCTGGGAAACCACACAATAATGCAGAGATTTAGATATGAATGGACAAAATGTATTCCCAGTGCTGGGAGGTCCCGTAGGGATCTATTAACCCAATGGCATTGGCCCAGATTTACAACTATTCACAAGTGCATGGTGCCCAGCTTGGTGTTCTGTGAGTCTGATTTTCAGAGTGGCTGAGCACTGGTGAATCTAGCTGAAGTCAGTGAGAGCTGTGTATGAAGCTGCATACTCGGAGCCTGAGGTGCTCAATATCAGCAGAGCATGAGTGCAGAGTGGGTGTATAATGCTGCTGGATCCGAATGGAAGAACCTCTCACGCAGTTTGCCCTCACCTTGCACGGGCATGAATGACAGAGAAAACACAAGGCAGGAACAATCACGTCCCTTAAAAAAAACAGAAACAATAGATTACACAGATGTTAAAGAAACTAAACTCACCTGAGGTCCTTTTGCCAAGTGCAGATCATGTGAGGATTTCAAACTGACGTGCAGCTTTTGTACACATGCAAGTAACAAGACCTTCTATCCCTAAAAAAAGCACAACAAATTAGCCTAACTGTGAATAGGCAAATCCTGATAAATACGAAGGGATATGAATGGATGTAGATCTGACAGAGAGACCTAATCTTGATCGAGATGAATAAGAGCCTTCTTTTATTTTAGTCAAAAAGGACTCACTTTTACCAGGAGAATGGATGGCGTAACATTCTGTTACCTTTAGGACTTGATCCCTGAAGTTTACTCTGCCTAACAATCTGTGTCACTAATTCACCAACACTTAATGCCACATATGTTTGTGTACAATAAGGGACAGATCTTCCTTGGGTGTCAACCAGCTTCAGAAAAGAGCTACAAAAATGAACTGAGGTCTGGAAAACTGGATTTATAACATGAGACTAAAGGAATCTAATCTATTTATTTTACTAAAGAGAAGGTTAAGAGGTCACTTTTATCATGCAGAAGTTATTAAGCTTGGGTGAGGAATGATTGGGTCCCTGTTATGCTGCAGATAAGAGAAGATGATCATAATGGTTCTTTCTGGCTTTAAATCTATGAATATACAAAGTTAATTGAGGAAGATCCTAAATAAAGTTCTGACCTTTCCTTCATGTTATTTACATTAATTATTTATGCTGTGGTTTTCCA
>NW_027058519.1:0-2609 GCF_011386835.1 Chrysemys picta bellii | reverse complement strand
GGGGAGGGAGGTTGTGCGGGGAGTGGAGTGTGTGTGTGTGTGTGTTGGTGGAGAGTATGTATGGGTGTGTTGGGGAGTGGGGGAGGAGTGTGAGGGTGGAAGTTTATGGGGCGCAGTGGAGGTGAGTGTGTGGGGGTGGGGGTGGAAGTTTATGGGGCGCAGTGGAGGTGAGTGTGTGGGGGTGGGGGTGGAAGTTTGTGGGGGCAGTGGAGGTGAGTGTTTGGGTTGTGGGTGGGGGTGGAAGTTTGTGGGGGCAGTGGAGGTGAGTGTGTGGGTGGGGGCGGGGGTGGAAGTATGTGGGGGCAGTGGAGGTGAGTGTGTGGGTGGGGGTGGAAGTTTGTGGGGGCAGTGGAGGTGAGTGTTTGGGTTGTGGGTGGGGGTGAAAGTTTGTGGGGGGCAGTGGAGGGGAGTGTGTGGGTGGGGGTGGGTGGAAGTTTGTGGGGGCAGTGGAGGTGAGTGTGTGAGTGTGGGTGGTGGTGGGTGGAAGTTTGTGGGTGCAGTGGACGTGAATGTGTGGGTGGGGATGGAAGTTTGTGGGGGGCAGTGGAGGTGAGTGTGAGTTGGGGGGTGTGTGTGGGTGGAAGGTTGTGGTGTGCAGTGGAGGTCAGTGTGTGGGTGGGGGTGTGTGTGGGTGAAAGTTTGTGGAGGCAGTGGAGGTGAATGTGTGGGTGGGGGTGGGTGGAAGTTTGTGGAGGTGAGTGTGTGGGTGGGTGGAAGTTTGTGGGGGCAGTGGAGGGTAGTGTGTGGGTGGGGGTGTGTGTGGGTGGAAGTTTGTGGGGGGCAGTGGAGGTGAGTGTGTGGGCGGGGGTGGGAGTGGGTGGAAGTTTGTGGGGGCAGTGGAGGTGAGTGTGAGTTGGGGGTGTGTGTGGGTGGAAGGTTGTAGGGGGGCAGTGGAGGTCAGTGTGTGGGTGGGGGTGTGTGTGTGTGGAAGTTTGTGGGGGCAGTGGAGGGTAGTGTGTGGGGTGTGTGTGTGTGTGGGGGTGGAAGTTTGTGGGGGCAGTGGAGGTGAGTGTGAGCTGGGGGTGTGTGTGGGTGGAAGGTTGTGGTGTGCAGTGGAGGTCAGTGTGTGGGTAGGTGTGTGTGTGGGTGAAAGTTTGTGGAGGCAGTGGAGGTGAATGTGTGGGGGTGGGTGGAAGTTTGTGGAGGTGAGTGTGTGGGTGGGGGTGGGTGGAAGTTTGTGGGGGCAGTGGAGGGTAGTGTGTGGGTGGGGGTGTGTGTGGGGTGGAAGTTTGTGGGGGCAGTGGAGGTGAGTGTGTGGGCGGGGGTGGGAGTGGGTGGAAGTTTGTGGGCCCCCTGCCCTGCCCCGCTCCGCTCTGCCCCGCCCCCAGCCCGTCCCTGCTTCGCCCACGCCCTCAGCCCCGCCACTGGATCGCCCGCAGCCCCCTCCGCCCTGCCCCCGGCCCCCGCCCCCGGCCCCGCCCCTGCTCCGGCCTCCACCTCGCCCGGGGGCCTGGCCTCAGCCCTAATCGCTCTGCCCCACCCCCCCTAGCCGCCACTTGCCCCGCCCACTGCAACGCCCTTTCGCCTCCCCAGAGCCCCCGCCCCTGAAACTCCTCTACTCAGGGCGAGGCTGGAAGCGGAAGTGAGTGCACCGCTCAGGACGCCATTAGGAGAAGGTCAGAGGCGCCAGAGGGTGGGGCCGTTCTATGTGGCTCCTGCCAGCCCCGGTGCCTTGTGGGATTCCTCCTCCCTCCCAGACGGTCTCTGCTGTTCTCAGTCGCGTGTCGCCTTCGCGCCTCCGTGCACCACGAGCAGCCGCATATCTATTCAAGGGACACCATCATAGGACCTAACCACATCAGCCACACCATCAGGGGCTCGTTCTCCTGCACATCTACCAATGTGATATATGCCACCATGTGCCAGCAATGCCCCTCTGCCATGTACATTGGCCAAACCGCAGAGTCTCTACACAAAAGAATAAATGGACACAAATCAGATGTCAAGAATTGTAACATTCAAAAACCAGTCAGAGAGCACGTCAATCTCCCTGGACACTCAATAACAGACTTAAAAGTGGCAATTCTTCAACAAAAAAAACTTCAAAAACAGACTCCAATGAAAAACTGCAGAACTGGAATTAATTTGCAAACTGGACACTATCAAATTAGGCCTGAATAAAGACTGGGAGTGGATGGGTCACTACAAAAACCAATTTCCCCCTAATGTTACTCACACCTTCTTGTCAACTGTTTGAAAAGGGCCACCCTGATTACATTGGCCGCGTTACCACTATAAAAGTGATTTTTCCTCCCTTGGTATCCTAACTGTTGAGAATAGCCCACTTCCACTTTAATTGAATTGTCTTGTTAGCACTGACCCCCCACTTGGTCAGGCAGCTCCCATCTTTTCATGTACTGTGTATATATACCTGCCTACTGTATTTTCCACTCCATGCATCTGATGAAGTGGGTTTTAGCCCATGAAAGCTTATGCCCAAATAAATTTGTTAGTCTCTAAGGTGCCACAAGTACTCCTCGTTGTTTTTTTAAAAGACCCATGTATACTTAAAGACACAGCAGCTCATTTTTACAAAAGCAAGAAATATGTTTCAAATGCGAGGAGTACAGTTTGTTACACGTATTTAATTGCTGATAGGAAGATGGAAC
>NW_027058518.1:0-2610 GCF_011386835.1 Chrysemys picta bellii | reverse complement strand
AGTTGAAGGCTGAGGTCCAATCCCCCCTCACTCTTCTCTTCTGCAGACTAAATAACCCCAGTTCCCTCAGCCTCTCCTCATAAATCATGTGCCCCAGCCCCCTGATCAGTTTTGTTGCCCTCTACTGGACTCTCTCCAATTTGTCCACATCCCTTCTGTAGTGGGGGGCTCAAAACTGGACAAAATACTCCAGATGTGGCCTCACCAGTGCCGAATAGAGGGGAAAGATCACGTCCCTCCATCTGCTGGCAATGCTCCTACTAATGCAGCCCAATATGCCGTTAGCCTTCTTGGCAACAAGGGCACACTGCTGACTCATATCCAGCTTCTCGTCCACTGTAATTCCCCTGTCCTTTTCTGCAGAACTGCTGCTTAGCCAGTCGGTCCCCAGCCTGTAGCGGTGCATGGGATTCTTCCGGCCTAAGTGCAGGACTCTCTTGACATCTGTTGACTCCACCCCAGGGGGCCCCTCCTAGTGCCTGAGTCACAAGGGCTACTGTGCCCTGGGGAAGTGTTTAGTGCCCAATAACAGACTAGGATAATCGTCCAGGCACAAGGAGTACAAATCTATCACAATCCCCCCAGGAACAACACAACAAGTGAGGGAGCTTATTGGGCAGAGGGAAGAAAGGCCTGTGCTAAGGAAAGAACAGGAGCAACTAGACTAATAACCCATCAACAATAACAGCATTTACAAGGGGCCCGACCCCCACACAACCAGCTCCCTCCCAGCCCCTGCGCAGCAGAATGGGAGTTGAGTATCAGTTCTCTAGGGGCTGATGCCGCCCTGTATTCCATTGTCTACAGCCAAGCTCTAAGATATAACCACATTTGCTCCAATCCCTCAGATAGAGACAAGCACCTACAAGATCTCTATCAAGCATTCTTAAAACTACAATACCCACCTGCTGAAGTGAAAAAACAGTTTGACAGAGCCAGACGAGTACCGACAAGTCACCTCCTACAAGACAGGCCCAACAAAGAAAATAACAGAACACCACTAGCTGTCACCTTCAGCCCGCAACTAAAACCTCTCCAGCGCAGCACCAGAGATCTACAACCTATCCTGAAAGATGATCCCTCACTCTCACTGATCTTGGGAGACAGACCTGTCCTCGCTTACAGACAACCCCCCAACCTAAAGCAAATACTCACCAGCAACCACACATCACTGAACAAAAACACTGACCCAGGAACCTATCCTTGTAACAAAGCCCGATGCCAACTCTGTCCACATATCTATTCAAGTGACATCATCATAGGACCTAATCACATCAGCCATACCATCAGGGGCTCGTTCACCTGCACATCTACCAATGTGATATATGCCATCGTGTGCCAGCAATGCCCCTCTGCCATGTACATTGGCCAAACCGGACAGTCTCTATGCAAAGGAATTAATGGACACAAATCTGACATCAGGAATCATAATACTCAAAAACCAGTGGGAGAACACTTTAACCTGTCTGGTCATTCAATGTCAGACCTGCGGGTGGCTATCTTACAACAGAAAAACTTCAAAAATAGACTCCAACGAGAGACTGCTGAGCTGGAATTGATATGCAAACTAGACACAATCAACTCAGGATTGAATAAGGACTGGGAATGGCTGAGCCATTACAAACATTGAATCTATCTCCCCTTGTAAGTATTCTCACACTTCTTATCAAACTGTCTGTACTGGCTATCTTGATTATCACTTCAAAAGTTTTTTTTCTTTCTCTTACTTAATTGGCCTCTCAGAGTTGGTAAGACAACTCCCACCTGTTTATGCTCTCTGTATGTGTGTATATATATCTCCTCAATATTTATTCCACTCTATATGCATCCGAAGAAGTGGGCTGTAGTCCACGAAAGCTTATGCTCTAATAAATTTGTTAGTCTCTACGGTGCCACAAGTACTCCTGTTCTTTTTGCGGATACAGACTAACACGGCTGCTACTCTGAAACCTGTATTCCTTGGCCGGCTTGAAATTCACAAGGAAAACAAGCACACGTGGGGATTCTTACCAGGTCTTCGGTCTCAGTGTCAATGGGCACCTCCCAGGCTGTGATGCGTCTCCCTCCGCTCCACTCCACCAACAGCCAACAACCGAATGTAAACCGAGCCCTTTGTCTCCGAGCGCTGGCTTCTGATTGGCTCTGGTGGTCGCTCCCCGCGTGTTCCGTCTCCGCCTGGCATTCCGGGCATTCTGGGAAGCGGGATCCTGAGCTCCGCAGCCATTGCAGTGGTGGATCAATGTACAGGGGGCCCATGCCCAGGTGCCTCGGGCAACTTGGGGGACCCTGGGAAAATCTCATGATGCTCGAGCAGGATGATTTCGCTGCTACGTCCTCTCTTCTGCCGGCCATGCTGGCCGTGCTTGGGGTAAGGCTTCTTGGATGAGCCGGTGGGGGATCAGTTAGTGAGTGCGGCTGGGGGAGCAGCAACAGATGCTACCTCCCTCTTCTGCTTGTTTTCTTTGCTGCTGCCCATGACTTCTCACCATCACTGGTGACGGGCCCCCTCTGCATCCTCCCAGGCCTGTCCGGGCAGCCAGGGCTAGGTGGCGAAGGAAGATGGGGAGTATTGCCTCCTGTGTTGTCTCCTCCAGCCCCAAGCTGCGTGGG
>NW_027058517.1:0-2616 GCF_011386835.1 Chrysemys picta bellii | reverse complement strand
ATCGATGCTCCCATGTTGACAAGACGAGACCCGGGGTCCTCTGCGAGACACCTCACTTTTATAGCAGCTTTCCTCTTATGCAAATCTATACCAGATTCAAACTCTGTGTCTGTGTCCATTGGTCCTTTGTGCTGCTTTCTTTTGAGTGTTGTCCCAATGCTGCAAAGAGGGTGTTTCCAAAAGAAGGTGCTTGCTTCTAACCCCCGAGGCCATCGGTATGTCTGCTTGTCTTTAATGAGCCCACTTGACACGTTTTATTGTCCTTGGGTCTGGCTCCCAGCCCCTCTCCAACAGTTGAGGCTGTCTGGAGGTGCTGCCTTCCATGCCTTGCTCATCCACACCTCATTCATTCAACAGGGCAATTGATTAAGAGTGGGGGGGGGGGGGGAGAGAGCTCTTGTTCTACTGCTAGCAAACAGAAATTTTTCTTCTATCTTATTCTATCCTTAGGGGCTATAATATTATACCAAGGGCAATGCAAAGTTTCTAAATGAGGCTTTGATACAAAGTTCCATGAAAACAGAGGTCACACGTGGGTAGACCCACCACAAGGTTATATGAAGAGGCACAATGTAAAGTCATATGAAAATTATCAGAGATTTATCTACAGCAGCCCTGGTGAATGGGACGGATCGGCAGCCCCTGCTGACTGAATCCTCCTGTTCTCTCCAGCAGCGCGGGCTTTAGGAAGGGCGGGGCCCAATTCGAACATTTTTGGCGGGGCCCCGGCAGGGATGACTAACAAAAAAAATAATGAAAAAAAAAGCCTTTCATTTCTTCCATGTATTATTTACTTTCCATAACTATATAAAAAATAAAATTATATATTCTGTACATTGCATCATATATGCTGTTGATCGGTTATTAATGAGCTCCGTTTCACGTGTGTGGGTCCCCGCCACTCCCTGGGGGTGTGCTAGGGTGACCAGATGTCCTGATTTTATAGGGACAGTCCCGATTTTTGGGTCTTTTTCTTATAGGATCCTATTATCCCCCACCCCCTGTCCCGATTTTTCACACTTGCTGTCTGGTCACCCTAGTGGTGTGCACATGTGTGGGTCCCAGCTGCTCCCTGCCCCCCTCATTGAAGCAGGTGTGCAGGGTTACTGCCCTGGGAACTGCAGGGCACCAGTGGACATGGGGCTGGCTGGAGGCTGGGCAGGGGCTCACTGGAGGTAGGGTCTGGCTGCAGGCAGGGCAAGGGGTGCGGGGCTGGCTGGAGACAGGGGTGTGTGGGGCTGGCTGGCTTTGGGCAGGGCCGCAGGGGGGTGCGGCAGGGGTTGCCTGGAGACAGGGCAGGGGGTGCGGCAGAGGCTGGCTGTGGGCAGGGGGTGCAGGGCTGGCTGCAGGCAGGGCAGGGGGGCGGGGCTGGTGCGGGCAGAACAGGGGTGGCGGGGCTGGAGGTAGGGCAGGGGTGCAGCAGGGGCTGGCTGTGGACAGGGGGTGCAGGGCTGGCTGGAGACGGAGCTGGCTGCGGGCAGGGCAGGCGGTGCGGGGCTGGTGCGGGGACGGGGTGCAGCAGAGGCAGCTTTAAATAGCCCCCGAGTCCCCCGCTATCCCAGGGCTCTGGGGGCTATTTAAAGGGCCCAGGGCTCCCCTGCTTCTACCGCCCCGGCCCTTTAAATAGCCGCGGGAGCCCTGGGGAAGCAGCGGGGCTCCAGTGGCTATTTAAAGGGCCGGGGCGGTAGAGGCAGCGGGAGTCCCGGACTTTTTAAATAGCCCCCAGAGCCCCGCAGCCCTACCCCAGGGCTCCAGCAGTGGGGGTCTGGTGGCAATTTAAAGGGCCTGGGGCTCCAGCCCCTGCTGGGAGCTCTAGGTCCTTTAAATTGCCCCCTGGGGAAGCCGAGCCACCCTGGTACAGCGCACAGGCTCTTGCCGGTACACCGTACCGGGGCTTGGGCCCGGGGCCCGATTCAGGGGAATTGGTTGAATTGGCCTAAAGCCGGCCCTGGTGTGGGTATGGCCACAGAGCCGCAGGGAGGGGAACCCTGAGGTGTGGGGGCTGGGTGGGTACTGGGAGTTCCTCCTGAAGGGACGGGGGTTAGCCAAGGTCACTCAGCCACAGGGTGTGGAAGGGGGACAGGCTGAGGGCACTCAGAGCCCCAGGAAGTGGGGGGGGCTGAGGGGAGGGACTGGCCAGGGGCACTCAGAGCTCGGGGGAGGGGCTGTCTGGGGGGGGGGGGGCACTCCAGCCCCAGGAGGTGTGGGGGGGAGGAGCACACAGGATTTCAGGAATTCCCTGGCAGTGAAGAGCTGCTGGCGGCAGGGAGGAGCCAGCCGTGACAATCCCCACTTGGGATCCCTGGCTGGGCTAGAGGGTTTGGGGGCCCGTGGCCAAGCTGCAGCGGAAGGTGACCTGAAGAAAATGCCTCGGCCTGCTGCTAGGAAGGGCCTGGGCCAGACAATGACCCACCACGCAGTGTCCCAGCTCCCTGCCCCACACCTGTGGGGCACGGCCCCTCCTCTGTAGGGAGGTTGGCATGTACCTTAGTGCTGCTTCCTCCATCCCCAAAGGCCTCTCCCAGCCAGTCTCTGGCAACCCCTGCCCTTCAGTATGCACATTACCCTGCTGTGACATACCGGGGCGGGGAACCCCTCTGGGATGGGGGGGCTGTC
>NW_027058516.1:0-2617 GCF_011386835.1 Chrysemys picta bellii | reverse complement strand
TCTCGGCCTTACTGCCTTTTCCACTCGTGCAGATCAATTTCTTTCTCCAAATCCCTCTCCCATCTTTTCTTCTAGGTTGTTATTTTCTCAACATCTTTTTCAATCAAAATTGTTTATATTTTAGAAATTACATTTCTATTTTTCGGAAAGGCTTTAATTTTATTTATACATACACACACACACTCACATACACGTGTGCATACATAAATATGTAATGTAACTGAACAATACAGTTGTACTGTATGCTGAGTGCTTTGGTAGGGAGAAGGTATCTGATGAATACAATTGTTATAAAGTTAAAGGGGTTAATTTGGATACAACCAAATTTGGTTATTTTTAACATAACTATGACCTTTCTATGACTTTTACTAAAATTTGCCATGATGCCCACATTGCCAGATACACAAATCTCTTGCCAACAGCAGTTAGTAATAGAGAACATTTCTTTATAATCTATGAATATCGAGCTATTCTGATGAATGAGTTGCATTCTGCCATCTTCCCACCTCCACAGCCATCAGTCATTCTGTTTAGTTTGATGTTGAATTAAAATGTGTTAAGTTTTTCGGCATGTTACCACACAAAATCAGTCTGTGAGTTACACATGACTTGGATATCTGAAAAAGCACACAACTACAACAAATATGTGCTTTCAGGGGTCATGTGCATATCTCTGCCAAAGTGACAAAAAAAGTGAAAATAAAATTAGAAACTAAAAACAATGTAGAGTCAGAAAAAAGAATTTAAAAACTAGGGAGAGGAAGCAGTACTAACAGCCTGTGAAATGACTAGCTCTGTATGACAGCTCCTACTGTGCTATCAGGGATTTCATGTTCTTTTTTGACAAATATTAAGTTGTGATAGATAAATAAAATAGACAAGATTTTTCTTGTTTTCTGTGTTCTTGTCAAAGAATATAAATAAATAATAAAATTTTGAATTTGTCATGCCCGAAGGGGGGACTGGGAAAGTTACTAGTGACCCCCCTTAATCCGAGCAGTTGTTATGTCAGCCAGCGGCCATCGGGGGAAGCAGACACCTTAAGGACACAGTAGGCTGAACTTTTCAGCTGTTTTCCCTTCAAGGCCTTAAGGTAGTTGGAGCTGGTCCCAAGCTAGTTTTCACTGACCAGATAGCAAAAGCACGGGTCTGACCACCACCAATCAAGTGTTAACACTGCAAGGACCTTGGTCTGAATGTGTATAAAGGATCTGTAAAATGTGTGTAAGACAGAGTTTTTGTACTAAGGTGCAAAGCTCTCCTTTCTTCTGCAGAATAAAGCAACTCTTCTTTATCCCTGTCTGGCTGTTATTGGCTCTCAGCTAGGTGGACCCGATTTTTCGGTAACACAAGGATCTCTAGCCTTGGCAGGGCTTTGGCTCTTCCCTGAGTGCCTGTGAGCTGGCACGGAAGCAGGACACGGGAGGACTTCCTGCTCATTGGCACCTCCTTTGAAATCCCTTTGTCGAGGCGAGGCTATTCTGAGTGGTGGTTAACCCTGCTTCTCGTTCAGTACGGCGGGGAGTGCCCCTCCGCCAGCAGTGTTGTGTGACTGCCCAGCCCCGGGCGTGAGCTATAGGATCAGACACAAGTGCTGCAGTGAACCCTGTGAGATCCCGACTCCCCCTCCTATAGCATCTTCCCCAGAGCCAGCCAGTCCTGCTTGTGAATGCCACAGGGTGCCGGGACTCCCACCGCGTAAGTCGCCAAAGGAGATCTCGCTGTTGTCGAAACCTCCAGCTATTCAGCCTACATTTCCCTTTGCTCGATCCCTTTCCTCCCAGCGACACCCACTTTGGGAACACCCTGTTAGAGTTTATGGGCTTGGGTAACTCCAGTGACTTCAATGAAGCTATGTCTGAGGATCTGGCCCCACTGCACTGGCATGTGGAGAGTTTGTGCAAACTTGGCCAACGCCGTGGCTGCCACGGGGTGGCTGGTGGACCCTTTACGTGGACTGAACCATCCCACCTAGGCTAAGAGGAGCTACATCTGAAAACCCTTCTCCTTGGCCTTGCTGCAGCTCTGTAGATTCAGCACCAGAAGCCGTCCAGTCTGAAGGCCGGGCTGGCAGATGCTAGCTTCTCGGCTATAGAGAAGCTTTGACAAAGCCCAGAGGCTGCTGGGGTGACAGCAGAGACTCCAGCACTGCAAGGGTTAATGACACTGGCAGTGCTGGAGCTGGGGGCTGCCTGCTGAGTTTATTGTGTCCTGTCTGTTTTCTGGTCAGGATATTTTTGCCTGTTAAATAGTTTCAGAAACTTAGATGTCTGGGCTTCTGGAGCCTCCAATCCCAGCATGAGGCAGGAGTTTCCTCCAGACAAACCCCTCTGGTCTATTTCAGAGTCACCCGTTCGTATTCCCCCGGCAGGCTGTGCCCAGCCTTGCTCGCTCCAGGCGATCCACAGAATCACAGTGACCACGAAGGCCCTAGTGTAGGCAGAGCTCAGGCTTTACCGTCGCATCATCGAGACCCAGCTGCTATCTAGCGCTTTGCCTCAGGAGAGCTCAAGGTGCTTTACAAAGGAAGATCAGTATCATGATCCCATTTTACAGATGGGGAAACTGAGGCACTGAGAGGGGGAGTCACTCACCCAGCAGGCCAGTGGCAGAGCTG
>NW_027058515.1:0-2617 GCF_011386835.1 Chrysemys picta bellii | reverse complement strand
AAGAGCTCAGAGGACCCCCCTCTAGCCTTGGGATCAAAGTACAGCAAACAGAGATAAACACTCTAGCAAAAGGTACATTTACAAGTTGAGAAAACAAAGATAAACTAACACGCCTTGCCTGGCTATTTACTTACAAGTTTGAAATATGAGAGACTTGTTCAGAAAGATGTGGAGAACCTGGATTGATGTCTGGTCCCTCTCAGTCCCAAGAGCGAACAACTTCCCAAAACAAAGAGCCCAAACAAAAGCTTTCCCCCGACCAAGATTTGAAAGTATCTTGTCCTGTTATTGGTCCTTTGGGTCAGGTGTCAGCCAGGTTACCTGAGCTTCTTAACCCTTTACAAGTAAAAGGATTTTGGAGTCTCTAGCCAGGAGGGATTTTATAGTATTGTACACAGGAGAGCTGTTACCCTTCCCTTTATAGTTATGACAGCTGCCATGCTTGGCTCTGCTAATTAAGTGCACAGTATTTGATTCACTCTTGGGTGGCCATGCGACTACGCAGCTTAGAGGGAACACAGGGTGAGGGTGAAGTCTATGGTGTGCTTCAGGGACCCCTCTGGCCACACACCAAAGGGGGAAGAGTTAAGGTTGTTTGGCAGGGGTATCTGTGGAACTCCTTGCCAGAGGGTGTTGTGAAGACCAAGACTATAACAGGGTTCAAAAAAGAACTAGATAAATTCATGGATGATAGGTCCATCGATGGCTATTGACAATGATGGTGTCCCTAACCTTCGTTTGCCAGAAGCCGGGAATGAGTGACAAGGGATGGATCATTGATGATTATCTGTTGTGTTCATTCCCTCTGGGGCACCTGGCACTGGCCACTGTCAGAAGACAGGAGACTGGGCTACATGGACCTCTGGTTGGACCCAGTATGGCTGTTCTTATGTATTCTTAGCCCAGCATTTCCTAGTTTGCTAGCCTTTGAATTTGAGTATTTAGTGCTCCCATTCTGAAGAGGCATGAGAAGCACAAAGCAGTGCTGACCCCCTACAATAGTAACGTTTTTTGCATGTGAATAATGGAAATCCAGGGCAGCTGCAGTGCAGACTGATCCGTGCACCAACCATCTCACTGCTAGGGGAGAGTAAGGTGATGACTGTTCCCCTTTGGATAAGAGTCTCCGTATCTACTAACTATGCTGAAACCCTGCCTGTGAGAGATGCTAATATCCTCTCCCTTCTCCTCTGCATAGTAAATGACCAAGGATCTAGTGGCTCTGACGTGGCTGCCAAGGGAAAGTGAGGGGGACTCTAGCCGATAGGTTCACTGCTCTGACTCTGGCCTCTGGAGAGAGACACTTTAGTCCAAGTCATTGGACCTTGAGTCTCACTGGCCCGTCCCCTCTAGCAAACCAGACCCAAGGAGCAGAACAGGGGAGTTCTGGATCTCCTATTTCCCTTTTATTCACACTGGCGGTGCAGGAACAGGTTTGCAGCCAAATCCCCCTTGTTTTCTCTGAGATTAATTTAGGTGTGAAATAGTTTAGGTGTGGGTTTTTTACCCTCGAAATCTTATGCCCAAATAAATCTGTTCGTCTTTAAGGTGCCACCTGACTCCTTGTTGTTTAGGTGTGAAAGACTCTAGTGAGAGGGATTTCTCTGTGGCTGCTGTTACAGCATGGGTTGAGATTTGTAATGATAAATCCAGCTGCTTCAGAGAACAGTCTCCAGTGAAACTGCAGGGAGGAAGCAGAAGGGACAGAACCCAGCACCTGAGGCTCCAGAAACACAGGTCTCTGACACTGGAGCTAAAAGCTTTGTCAGCAGGGTTAGAGATTTTGTCCACTGAACACTGCAGCCACTAGGGTGAGCGTCCTACAGCAGTGTGCACTGTCATTGCAAAACATTATGGCAGGTTCCCCTTAATAAACATTGCCTGTGTTTAACTTCTGCAGCTTAACAGAGCCTGTTGCAGTCTGTGTCACAACCTGAGGGGATTCCAGAGGGGAAGACCCAGGACACCAGACGAGAGCTTTCCAGCAAGTGGGAAGAAGATATAAAAGGGGAAAGGAACAGACATAACTGACCTCGCTTTCCCCACAATGCCACATCTAGAAGGACCGGAGGAAAAACATTGAACTGGGGGGGAGATGCTGGTCTGAGGCAGGAAAGAAGGAAGCCTGCCTGTGTATGCAAAGGCTAACCTGCGTGTACTGGGTAAGACACTGCTTGATACAAATCCTGTCTATAAAACTTAGCTTGCCATTTTCTTTATTTCTTAGGTCATGTACTTCAGTCTGTTTGCTATCTCTTATAATCACTTAAAATCTATCTTTCTGTAGTTAATAAATCTGGTTTATATTTTACTTAAAACACTGTGTATTGTTTGAAATGTAAAGAGAAAACTCACAGCCCAGGAACAAGAATTGGTGCATGTCCACTTTCCTTTGTCGAAGTGATGAACTGGTTAATAAATTCATACTGGTCGGGTTTTGACAAGGCCAAGACGGTACAGCTCCGGAATCCTAGACTGAGGAGCTTGGGGGTATTTTGGCTGTAACCCGTCTATTGCGGGTTCATGATTGGCTGGCCAGACCATTCATGAGCATAGCTGGGCATGGTCCATGCCTGTGGATGTTGGTGTGAGTGCAAGCTTGGAGGGCTTTGCAGTT
>NW_027058514.1:0-2619 GCF_011386835.1 Chrysemys picta bellii | reverse complement strand
GAGCTGGGAGGGGAGCCCCAGGCTGGAATAGCAGGGGCCGAGGGCAGGATTTGCGGGGTATCAGCAGAGCTGGGAGGGGAGCCCCGCCTGGAATAGCGGGGGGCTGCAGGTCCAGTTTCTGGGGTATCACTGAACACATTTTGTAGAGCTCCTGCCACCTGAGCTAGCGCAGCCCTGGCCCGGACAAGGCACCTGCTGCTGTTCCCGCTAACCGGCTGGGCGCTCCGGAGTGCAGGGGAGCTGGGCACCAGGGAGCCCTGGCCAGACTGCTCCCCCTTTCCCCGGGGGAGGTGGCACCCTGGCCCGCGCCCCTTCGCGGGCGCATTTCCCAGCCTGTGCCGGGCTCCTGCACGGGCGGGTCCCCGGGGACCGCTCCCCTGCCCCTCGCCGGAAGCTTGGGTGGGCAGCGGGGCCTCTTTCTTCCGGAGCCGTGACATCAGCCCCTCGGGGCGGAGTGCAAAGAGCCTGGCCTCCCAGGCCTGCAGGGGTGTGTGTGTGTGTGCCTCGGGACACGCCTTCTCCCGGGGACAACAAAACCCAGCCCCCAGCAGAGCCCAGCCGGGGAGCGCAGCGCCAGGGAGAGTCCAGCCCAGCACCAGGTACGTGCCTTCGGGGCAGCTGCTCCCACGGCCGGGACCCGGACTCTGCCCCAGGCCAGCCAGATCCTCTATGTGCTCCTGCTGCAGGGTCACGCGTGGGCTCCCCCAGGCCCACGCGTGGGCTCCCCCAGGCCCACGCAGCGCATCGTGACTGCGGCTCCCTGTCCGGCGAGACCCAGACCCGCTCTGCCCCGGGGCTTCCCCCCCCGGCCCCATCCCGGCCCCGGAGCGCGCATCAAAGGATCAGGAGGATCAGGAGGAGCGGATCAGGGCCCGGAGCCTCTGCATCGCAGCCTGGCTGGAGGCCAAGCGGCCTTTGCCATGGACCCTAGCAAGTCTGAAGGGGCAGGAAGTGAAGAGGGAGCAGGAGCCATGCAGCTCTCTCTGCTCCCACTGCTCCGCTTCACTTTGCACATGCGCGCACACAGGCCATGCTGGGACGCGGTGCCTTAGAGGGAGAGTTGGGATCCTGACAATAAAACGGGATGTTGATGGAGAGGCCGAGAGAAGAGGTGTGTTGAGGAGCAGGGAGATGTCAGATAGGAGGGAGCGGAGCAAGAGGAGGGGCTGGGTGATGTGGGGAGGAGGGAGCAGGAACTGGGTGGGGAGGGAGCGAGAGTTAACTGGGACTTGGTTGGGCCACTGGCTGACCTGCGGTTCTGGGGAGGCCAGACGGAAGGGGCTGGAGCCTGCTGGAGAGAACAGACGTGAACCTCGCCTGGGGACTCTGAATACAGCCTAAACCTCACGACAAACCAGGTAGGGGCCAGTGTAAGTGTTAGCCAAATGGGCTCGTTTCCCCCCTGGAGCTGCCCAATTACCCCAAGGAGGCACGGGAGTCTAGAAGACGGCTTCAAGTTCTTTATTGATCAGTCAGCTGAGCGGGTGTCCCCCTCGACTCATGCCAGAGGGAGGAACACACCTTACAAGCACAACTGGGCTTCTTTTATACAGAGAGACAAACAACTTAGCGTGTCTAAATTCTGCTAACCTATGCATTGTTTAAATTCAGTTCTAGTAGTAATCAGGATACATTTGTTTAGCTTCCCGTCCTTCACATTCCTTTCCCAGGGTCCGTCCAACCCCCTCCCCTTTTCCATATATCTTCTATACATCCTGTATACGTGCAGCTTCATGCATGGGAAACGACAGTGAGAACTGAGATAAGCATGTTTACTGGGATAACAAGCAGAAGCCGAGATAAACATGTTTTTCGGTTTTTGGGCCTAACAAGATTCCCCCCTAAAAAGCATTTTGAGAGCCTTATGGCCCCCAATCCTCAGCCTTCACCGGCTGGTATAGGGCCATCATTTGTTGGTGTATAATTTGATTAGCCATTCGTCGGACTAATGCAACTACACAGGGAGCAAAGCAAGCTAGGGTTAATAGGGTTGCAATAAAAAGTACAAAGAGAAGAAGGCCTTCTTGGAGCCATCCCAGTTGCGGTAACCAGGACGTGAACCAGTCCATATTCCACCCACCCCATGTTTGGACCGGGACATGGGCTAGCTTCCTCATTTCTTTTGTTAGCTGTTTTACCACCTTTCCATTATCATCTATTTGTAAACAGCAATTAGATTAGTTTAATTTTGCACAGATTCCCCCTTCTTCTGCCAGCAAATAATCAAGAACTAGATGGTGCTGGTAGAGCACATTCCTCATCTGAGTGGACTGATCGGCCAAAAGATCAAGAGCTGCAGCCGTCTGATTAGTTATTATTTCTAAAATGGCTTGCAGCCTAATTATCCGATTCAAGTTGTAAATGGGCTCCCTTGCCCCTGAGATCCACTCATTAGGATACCATGTAGCTGGAACATAATGTTTTATAATTCTCTCAGGGGGCCACTCCTGAGCCCCCCATGTTTGGGAGCTTCCAGCGGTCAGGGTGGAATCCATGAACCGCCTTTTTTTAATTAAATCATCATACACCTTAATTCCCAATTTATTTCCCTGCATCTGGGGTAATAAAAAGAACAAGGGTCTTATATATCCAACATAACATATCCCAGACCAATTTGGA
>NW_027058513.1:0-2622 GCF_011386835.1 Chrysemys picta bellii | reverse complement strand
CTGGGAGCAGAGCTGCAGCCCCAAAGCCAGAGCACAGCCCAGAGAGAGCAGAGCTGCCCTGGGAGCAGAGCTGTAGCAACCAGAGCCAGAGGGGCCAGACAAGCAGCCAGGGAGAGCAGATCCTGTGCTGGGAGCAGAGGTGCAGCCACAGAGCCAGAGACGCCACCCGGGGAGAGCAGATCCTGTGCTGGGAGCAGAGCTGCAGCCACAGAGCCAGAGACGCAGCCCAGGGAGAGCAGATCCTGTGCTGGGAGCAGAGCTGCAGCCACAGAGCCAGGTGTGGTGAGCAAGTGGGGCCAGCCAAGGGGGGACCTGGGCAAAGGGCCCAGCACAGAAAGACACCCCCAGACAAGGGCCCTTGCAGGCCAGACCGGGAGGGGGACCTTAACCCTACGGGGGGCTGACGCTGGGAAGAAGGGTCCCACCACTCAAAGCCCGGAGGTGTGTGGCCACCACCATTGCAAGTGTCCAACCCGCAGCGTCTCTGCAGCACGGCCAGGGCCTGAGAAGGAGGCCTGGGACCTACAAGGAACAGACTGTGACCTGCCCTGACGTTCCAGAGACACTGTTTGTGATGTTCCCTGCCACAGAGCAGGGTGATGTGTTTTCCTTTAACCTTTCCCATTTTTCCTTGTTCTTTTCTTTAGATTAATTGTTAATTAAACAACTTGTATTTGCTTTAAATTGTAAGGGCGGGGAGGCCTCTGGGTAAAGGAAGTGGGAACAGGGACTCAGATCCTTTCGCTAGCCCACCTCACCGGGGTAGTGCAGAAGTCAGAAAATTTCCCCACAATAGCGGGACCATTCCCCCGCTTACACATAGCCGGAAATTAATGTAGAGCGGAGATATCACGAGTTGATACATGTCAAACGGTCATTTTAACACACATCGCAGGTAAGTGGTTAAGAATCGAGCGAATACTGTGGAAAATTGTGTTTCCTGGTGCCAAAGAATAAAGAATAATGTCTTTCAGCATTATAAATCCAAAATGTGAGTATCTTTAAGCATTATTAAATCTTAGCGTTATTATCGGGCTGTATAATTATGAACTTTTCTTTGTTATAACTGGTTCACATGTAATAAATAAGGTCCATAAAAGAAAAGTGACAGCGTTAACGCTTAATAGACTACGAAAGTGATGACGTCCCCCTCCAAGCGGGTAACCGTGAGGAAGGGGATTACTTTCCAAACAACCGGTGTCAGGTTATAACGTCAAAAACGGTCATTTTGTTTCCATGTAAACGCTGTAACTAACTGTTTTAATAGGTAAGTGAGTGTATGTTACTAATTATTGAACCTTTAAGCAGTGAAAAGACATGTTGGAATGGCTGCAACGTGGTTTAAATCACCAACCATGTAATGTGACAGCCATCCTTAACACTATAAGGCTTGCAGTCGGGAGCACAGTACATAACAATATTCAAGTGCCCCATGGCAGAAAGAGGAAAAAGAAAACCCTCCGGAGCTGAGTATCGTAAACAAAAGACTGAGAAGGAAAAGGACTAAGCAAAACAGCAGGGATCCTTCCTGAAATATCTTCTCTTTAATCCAAATAAAGATGGAAGCAGTTCACAGCATCCAGATGAAGGAATTTTACTTGGAGAGAAGGTTATCTCACATCCACACGGAAGCAGTTTGGAACATCAAGATGATGGAAACTTACTTCTAGATGAAGGCAGCTCACAGCATCAGACTGATATGGAAGTGGAAAAAATTTATTCACCTTCGGACACATGCAGAAATTGAAGTAAATGAAGTAGAATTCTGGAAGAAAGGATGAGGAAGTTACAGTATGGGGACCCAGCTTCATGGCCCAGATGTGATGAGAGCGTGCAGCAAATTCTTGTGGAACATGGACCCGAACAAGTTCATGAATTTCCCTTACCTAAGGATGGAAATAAAAGAAAATTCTCTGCTCAGCATTACAAGAGGAAACTCATAATGGGGAAGAAATTCATCTAAACTGGTTACAATATTCAGTGGCGAAGGACTCTGTTTTGCTTTTGCTGCAAGTTGTTTAGAAATCAAGCAATTGGTACATCACTTACTGAAAATGGTTCAAAGGACTGGAAAAATATATCTTCAATTCTCTCTTCACATGAAAGAAATACAGAACATTTGGAATGTTTTCAAAATTGGAAAGAACTTGAATTATGATTGAAAAAAGGAAAAACTATCGATGAAGAAAATTTACGTCTGATCAAGGAAAAAGAAGAATATTGGCAACAAATATTAGAGCGTCTGATAGTTTTAGTGAGAGTTCTCGGTGGGCAAAATGTCGCATTCTGCAGCTGCGGTAGAAATGAAAAATTATATACTCCAGGTAATGGAAACTTTTAAAAATGTGTTGAATACCTAGCTTTGTTTGATCCAGTCATGAAGGAGCATCTACGTAAAATAACTAATCATGAAACACAGGTTCATTACATAGGAAAAAATATGCAGAATGAACTGATTCAAATCCTAGCAAATGCCATTAAAAATAAAATTGTAGAAGTTGCCCATTCTGCAAAATACTTTTCAATAATACTGGACTGTACACCAGATGTGAGTCATGTTGAACAAATGACGATGATCATTCGTTTTGTGAATATGGAAAAGTCTGCAGATGAAGATAATGT
>NW_027058512.1:0-2624 GCF_011386835.1 Chrysemys picta bellii | reverse complement strand
TTTCAACAGCCTCCAGTCTTTACCCAGTAAATATCCATATTAGTGTGGGACTTGCTCGATGCTGATCTGTTCTAATCACCTGGGCTCCTTGGGACTTCAACCATAAGACATCATGAGAATGAGTCTCCCTTGCCATCTTGGGCCATCATTCACACCTGTGCAAGGTGAATGTAAAATGCTACCATATCAGATTGGCTGGATTTTTATACTTACCTTCCAGAACAGTGAATGACAACAAAAGGTGCAGGGCAGGAAAGGATCAAGCCCTGCTTATGGTAAATGGAAGAATGGGGCTGAGAAAACAGTGATTAGGTGGAACTAAAGATTAGGGAAATTGTGGGGAAGGAGTTTGGTGTGGCCACCAAGTCCTATTTAAGGGCAGCCTAAGCAGGTAGAGCTATTGATGTGTCAGCAGAAAAGCTTGAACTGCTTTGAATTATCTTTTAGGTAGGTATGTATTTTTTCCCTCATGTATTAGACTTGATGGTTATCCAGGTCTATGATTGTACAGGTGTAGATTAAAATAGGATCAATTGGGTATTTTAATTTTCAGCTACTTTCTTTGCTTTGAACAAAGCATGAAAGTGCTTTGAAATAAGGAGAAGTATTTTTGTTAACTTACTTTTAAGTAAGTGTGTTGATCTGGGGATTAGTGGAGTTAACTTATACTTGTTCTTCTAGATTTTCTTTTTGGGGTGAAGGGGTTGTCCTCTTAGATTAGGGGAAAGTAGGCTTAGCTGTGATAGCAACTAAGCAACCCACTTCTATGTGGAGGTGGGCTGAAAGTGTGTCTGGATAAAATAACAGCTGTGTCGCTTTGATTTGACAGTATACTTTCTTTTGTTCATACTATAAAGCTAATACTGCTATGGGAGTATTGATTGAATTCTGTTCTGCCTCCTGTGTCGTCAATAACTGCTGTTTTATAGATGCTTTGGGACAAACTTTCTGCTGGTAGAAATGGAATTATTCCTCAAGATTAAATCCCTTTTACACTGGCAGAGACTATGGGCTTTTTTGCCAGCCTTTCTGTAAAAGAGAACTTAGGCTAGGGTGGTGGACATCCATAGTTTCATTTCTAGTACTGTCTCTTGGATTGTTCTTCTTAAGTCAGTTCTCAATCCTGGAGCCTGTCCACTAATACTGTATCTTAAATCCATTTTCTTACTCTGTTAGCACTTTAAAAGGCTGTAAGTCATGATGCTTCCCAGGGGGTTGCAGTAAATGGAGGCCATCCCTAAAGCTTGATTCTCTGCTGCCTTGTCTTTTGGCTATGATCACCTGTGTGAAGGAGTGTATGTTGCTACAATGTGAGTACAACATACCTGTTTGGCCTGTTCCACTTTACTTGCAGTGTAAATGAATACACAAGGTGAAGGGCAGAAGAGAATAATAGTCTCAAGTCTTGTCTAGATTAAACTTGTATCAGTGTAACTAAAATTGATTGCATTATATGCAGACACACCTGAATGGGTTTAACTCCATGTAGTAAGCTGAAAAGAGCTGGATAACTACTTAGATGCAGGCATATATACCATATGTGCTAGGACTCAAGCACTTGAGAAAGATTTAAGACTTTGCTATTAGGCACAAGCCTATAGAAGTGGTCCAAAATCACTAGTCACCTGAGAATCTGGTTGCTGTACCTGTCCTTTAAACCTAATGCAATAGGCACTAAAACTGGAAGAGACATTTCCTGCCCTAAAGAGCTTAGATTCTTAAAATAAAAAGGGGTGGGGGGGAGAAGCAAAAGGGGATGACTTAGTAGGACAAAGGGGCTAACTAAGAGGGACAGGAACAGAAGCTCTCAATGGAGGGAATGACCCTAGGGTTCTGCTGGAGCCAGCTGTCCCTGGAGAGAGAAGCTTATTGTATTAATTGGCTAGCATGTGTGGGTTGTTAATGGAAGCCTTTCTTATCTTGTAGGTGAGATGCTTGCCACTGGTTTCTAGGACACTTCAGGACACACAACAGAAGCTTGGTGCTTTTTGTCTCCTTCATAGCAGCAAAGACCCTTTCGCCTTCAGTGCTGGTGCCTACAAAAGGGCAAGTTAGTCCTCTCCATCACACTGCGGTTGGTTTCTTGTGTTGCTACAGCAGAGCTCCCAACATGGGGAGCAGACTTGGCAAAAGGAAGCGTCTTGGTGTGCCTGACAAATCTACAGAGGAGAAGGCTGAGAGGGCAGCCATGGAGATGGAAGGAACCCCACAAGAGTCACCTGAGACCCATCTTGCTGCAGAGACTGCACTAAATGCTAGCCAAGTTATGGCAAGGCCCACTGCACTGAAGAGCCTGCACCAGGGACCACAGAAGAGACTGAGATCCAGACGGCCACCGAGCATGGTGAGGCCCAGCCTAGTGCAGAGACGACTGAATGGAATGAGTCACAGCCAGAAGCACAGATGCTACCAGCAGTCCCCCAAATCACCAAGACCCACCTTGACCCAGAGACTTCAGAACACACTAGTGAGGCACAGCCTGTTGAGGAGAGTTCACTAGATCCCACAGATGAGACTGAAGCTGCCACGGAGCACGATGAGCCTTCTCCTACAGGAGCGACCACAGAGATGACTGAAACCCAACTTAATGCACTGCACAACCAAGGGACTGAGGTCCAGTTTGC
>NW_027058511.1:0-2624 GCF_011386835.1 Chrysemys picta bellii | reverse complement strand
CAGACATGCAATTTAACTTTGTTAGCTAGTAGCTTTACAAGTAGTCAAGTTATCACACAGTTCAAACATATTTCATAGAAACTAATGCAGAACTGCTAATGCTGTAAAATTAGAACATAAGAATGGCCATATTGGGTCTATCTAGCCCAATACCCTTTCTTCTGACAGTGGCCAATGCCAGGTGGTTCAGAGGAAATGAACAGAACAGGCAATCAAGTGGATCCATCCCCTGTTGTCCACGCCCAGCGTCCGGCAGTCAGAGGCTAGGGGCACCCGGAGCATAGGGTTGAATTCCAGACCCTCTTGGCTAATAGCCATTGATGGACCTAACCTCCATCAACTTATCCAATCCTTTTTTGAACACCAGTGTAATTTGGCCTTCACAACAAGGCAACGAATTCCACATGTTGGTTTTGCATTGTGTGAAGTACAGTACTACTTTGTTTGTTTTAAATCTGCTGCCTATTAATTTCATTGGATACTCTGGTTCTTGTGTTCTGTGAAGGGATAAACAACACTCTCTCTTAGTCACTTTCTCCACACCATTCATGATTTTATAGACCTTTAATCATATTCCCTTTAGTCGTCTCTTTTTCAAGCTGAACAGTCCCAGTCTTTTTAATCTCTCCTCATATGGAAGCTATTCTATTCCCTTATAGTTTTTGTTGCCCTTCTCTGTACCTTTTCCAATTCTAATATAGCATTAATTAGCCCTCAGGAGACAAGGAATGCGGAAGTTAAGGCTAAATGGACAGTGTATGTTCTGCCCTATTGTGGATGTGAGCATTATGCTACAGCCTCTAGTTCAAACCCCGTTTTTCTACAACTCATTTATGATCTCTAGCAATGCAATTACAGCCTACGTCATATTCATATGTACAAAGGACAGAGTGAAGGATGTTCATTCCGATTTTGATTGCTTAATGCAATGCTATCAAAATTCCAGTGAAGGTTGCAAATCCTGTTAACTCTGTATTTAATTAAACCTGTTTTAAGTAAAGAATTAAAGCATAATTAAAAGGCTCCTTGGCCAGAGGGAAAAAACCCTCTCCCACATCTCAGGAAAAGTCTAGCTAGGGAAGTTGCTTTACAGCTCTCTCTGTTGTGGAGCTCCAGTGCAGGTCTACTTCCTATGCACTTTGCCAAGTGTCCAGGGGTTCAGAGAAAGCTCCTCTGCTTTTTATAAAAAGGTATTTTAAGATATGAAGGATTTAAAACCACTGTGTAATTTAGCCATGCAGCTGTGAACAAATCAATCTTCCCAGCCTTGGATGAACAGTGCCAAGTATACTGCAAACACTCAGAACATGTCCTTCCAAGTCTGAGCATAGTAAAATGGAAGTCCATTTTCTAAGGAATGCCCCCTTCCCCTCCAGACACTTTGCGGGACTATTTAAATATAAATTTTGACCTCCAGCTGTAGAGTGGCTCAAAGAGAGGCCACAAATGTTTACAAGGGGGAAAAAGAAAATTCCTAATTCATGCTCAATCTGCTAAAATGATTTTGATCAGATTTGAAGTTCACTTTGAGGCATAGACCAAGCCTGGAAAATCCCAGCCTGAAAGCTTGAAAAATTAGAGACTGAAAACAGGGTATTAGAATGGAAATCAGTGTGCTTACTTTAATAGGAGGGGCATTGACCTCTACAGTTAAGTGTATAGAAGACATATGTAAGGCAGTTATCACTTAGCCACTGCACCATTACATAAAAAAATCTGCCCCAAAATAAGATTAAACTATTATTCCACACTGACCCATTCTCCAGCAAAGAATATCCACACACAGCATGTTTCTTCCCCCCCACCCCAAAATAGGTGGTCGTGGAGAAAGATTCATGTGCTTCCCACAAGAGCAAAGACACATTAAACTTCCCACCATTTGCTAGGTTAAACCAATGCAGCAAAAGATTACAATCTAGCTTCGCAAAGTTGCAGAAAAAATGACCATCTAGGCACAGAGTAAACTTGCCCATCCTTCATCATGCTAAATGTTTTACTCAAAGCAAGTAAGGCTCCAGGCCAACAGAAATGTGCATTGCTCAACTAGCAAAACCCCTCTCCTCCTTTTCTTGATTGTTCCCTTTCTTTCAAGGTATTTTCTGCATTCTCCAGTGTTATGCTGGTATTAGATAGAGGTCTGTGTTCTAATTTTAAGCTTCTATAGTTATACTCATTAATGGGAATACCCTTACACTTTAATGAACATCTACATTTAAAATGCTCTTTTCCTGCATGCCCGAAGAGACAAAACTTTAGGTAGATGGAAACCAGATTACAAATAGATTTAAGAGTCAGGATTTTTGCCAGAGCACCCCAAGACATGCCCACCCACATCTCCAAAGGTTAGGATGTCTATTTTACACAGTTTAATTTTTGCACTCATGTAAAGAGGGTTCTGCTTCATTTGCTGTATAACAGAGCCAAAAGAGACTTGAGTTGTGAAGCTTTCCACATGTTTTGAGGTAACTGGAATGATGCAAAAAGCAGATTCTTCAATAGTCTTGCACAATGTATTTATAATTACAGTCAGAAGTTTCTAACATCCTCCTCCCGCACAGCACCCCTAGGGAAATGCATTCAATAGTAAAACATTCATAAGTTACTTACTGTGCTTCTTCTGAAGA
>NW_027058510.1:0-2624 GCF_011386835.1 Chrysemys picta bellii | reverse complement strand
GGGGGCGGAGCTTGGCTGATCAAGGGGCCCACAAAAGCGGCCGCCCAGCCAGGCAGCGGTACAGCTGCGAGCAGCGGCAGCAAACAAACAGGGCGGCTAACAGGGGAGTTTGAGAGGGAGTTGTCATTGGAGGAGAAGGTACCTGTATTTGCATCTGTCCTTGTTGTTCTCGTTTGTAGGGGCCGGCAGGGGCTGGGTGCTGGGAAGGACGCCGAGCCCTGAGTAGGGGGCGGAGCTTGGCTGATCAAGGGGCCCACAAAAGCGGCCGCCCAGCCAGGCAGCGGTACAGCTGCGAGCAGCGGCAGCAAACAAACAGGGCGGCTAACAGGGGAGTTTGAGAGGGAGTTCTCATTGGAGGAGAAGGTACCTGTATTTGCATCTGTCCTTGTTGTTCTCGTTTGTAGGGGCCGGCAGGGGCTGGGTACTGGGAAGAACGCCGAGCCCTGAGTAGGGGGCGGAGCTTGGCTGATCAAGGGGCCCACAAAAGCGGCCGCCCAGCCAGGCAGCAGTACAGCTGCGAGCAGCGGCAGCAAACAAACAGGGCGGCTAACAGGGGAGTTTGAGAGGGAGTTCTCATTGGAGGAGAAGGTACCTGTATTTGCATCTGTCCTTGTTGTTCTCGTTTGTAAGGGCCGGCAGGGGCTGGGTACTGGGAAGAACGCCGAGCCCTGAGTAGGGGGCGGAGCTTGGCTGATCAAGGGGCCCACAAAAGCGGCCGCCCAGCCAGGCAGCAGTACAGCTGCGAGCAGCGGCAGCAAACAGGGCGGCTAACAGGGGAGTTTGAGAGGGAGTTCTCATTGGAGGAGAAGGTACCTGTATTTGCATCTGGCCTTGTTGTTTTTGTTTGTAGGGGCCGGCAGGGGCTGGGTGCTGGGAAGGACGCCGAGCCCTGAGTAGGGGGCGGAGCTTGGCTGATCAAGGGGCCCATAAAAGCGGCCGCCCAGCCAGGCAGCGGTACAGCTGCGAGCAGCGGCAGCAAACAAACAGGGCGGCTAACAGGGGAGTTTGAGAGGGAGGAGAAGGTACCTGTATTTGCCTCTGTCCTTGTTGTTCTTGTTTGTAGGGGCCGGCAGGGGCTGGGGGCTGGGAAGGACGCCGAGCCCTGAGTAGGGGGCGGAGCTTGGCTGATCAAGGGGCCCATAAAAGCGGCCGCCCAGCCAGGCAGCGGTACAGCTGCGAGCAGCGACAGCAAACAAACAGGGCGGCTAACAGGGGAGTTTGAGAGGGAGGAGAAGGTACCTGTATTTGCCTCTGTCCTTGTTGTTCTTGTTTGTAGGGGCCGGCAGGGGCTGGGGGCTGGGAAGGACGCCGAGCCCTGAGTAGGGGGCGGAGCTTGGCTGATCAAGGGGCCCATAAAAGCGGCCGCCCAGCCAGGCAGCGGTACAGCTGCGAGCAGCGGCAGCAAACAGGGCGGCTAATAGGGGAGTTTGAGAGGGAGTTCTCATTGGAGGAGAAGGTACCTGTATTTGCATCTGTCCTTGTTGTTCTTGTTTGTAGGGGCCGGCAGGGTCTGGGTGCTGGTAAGGACGCAGAGCCCTGAGTAGGAGGCGGAGCTTGGCTGATCAAGAGGCCCATAAAAGCGGCCGCCCAGCCAGGCAGCGGTACAGCTGCGAGCAGCGGCAGCAAACAGGGCGGCTAACAGGGGAGTTTGAGAGGGAGTTCTCATTGGAGGAGAAGGTACCTGTATTTGCATCTGTCCTTGTTGTTCTTGTTTGTAGGGGCTGGGTGCTGGGAAGGACGCCGAGCCCTGAGTAGGGGGCGGAGCTTGGCTGATCAAGGGGCCCATAAAAGCGGCCGCCCAGCCAGGCAGCGGTACAGCTGCGAGCAGCGGCAGCAAACAGGGCCGCTAACAGGGGAGTTTGAGAGGGAGTTCTCATTGGACGAGAAGGTACCTGTATTTGCATCTGTCCTTGTTGTTCTTGTTTGTAGAGGCTGGGTGCTGGGAAGGACGCCGAGCCCTGAGTAGGGGGCGGAGCTTGGCTGATCAAGGGGCCCATAAAAGCGGCCGCCCAGCCAGGCAGTGGTACAGCTGCGAGCAGCGGCAGCAAACAGGGCGGCTAACAGGAGAGTTTGAGACGGAGTTCTCATTGGAGGAGAAGGTACCTGTATTTGCATCTGTCCTTGTTGTTCTTGTTTGTAGGGGCTGGGTGCTGGGAAGGAAGCCGAGCCCTGAGTAGGGGGCGGAGCTTGGCTGATCAAGGGGCCCATAAAAGCGGCCGCCCAGCCAGGCAGCGGTACAGCTGCGAGCAGCGGCGGCTAACAGGGGAGTTTGAGAGGGAGTTCTCATTGGAGGAGAAGGTACCTGTATTTGCATCTGTCCTTGTTGTTCTTGTTTGTAGGGGCTGGGTGCTGGGAAGGACGCCGAGCCCTGAGTAGGGGGCGGAGCTTGGTTGATCAAGGGGCCCATAAAAGCGGCCGCCCAGCCAGGCAGCGGTACAGCTGCGAGCAGCGGCAGCAAACAGGGCGGCTAACTGGGGAGTTTGAGAGGGAGTTCTCATTGGAGGAGAAGGTACCTGTATTTGCATCTGTCCTTGTTGTTCTTGTTTGTAGGGGCTGGGTGCTGGGAAGGAAGCCGAGCCCTGAGTAGGGGGCGGAGCTTGGCTGATCAAGGGGCCCATAAAAGC
>NW_027058509.1:0-2624 GCF_011386835.1 Chrysemys picta bellii | reverse complement strand
TTTAGGACCGAGGGAAAAGAAGTCACGCCTCAGAGACTCAAGCCCTCATGTGATGGAAAGCAAGCCGGAGTGACGAGACCATGAGCATTGTTGATGTCACGCAAAAGCCTTCCAACTGGGAGGGGAACGGCCGCCACTCTCAGTGAGATAAGTGTCTGGTTTGGTGATTGTTGTGCTCATGGCCCACCTTTCTCCTGCTAGGGACGCCACGTTAGCTGGGGCTGGGTTTGAAGAAAATGTTCTTGACTAGCTGTGGTCATGAGGGGGACAAGGTCCCCATTTTCGGGGTCTGCTCATTTCTCTGGCCAGGAGCGGTGTCTCCTATGCAACGGAAGGTTGCATCTAGAAGGATGACTCCAGGTAGTGAGTTGCTTGCTTTCCTCCCATGTCTTTCTATCTGTCTGTCTCTCTCTCTTCTCTAGTGTGTTGGCCAACTTTCTCGCTGACTCTCCTCTCCTCTCCTCGTGCCGCCTCCCTTCGTAGGAAACGCGCAGGCATGCTAGGTGTGCATCCTAGCCAGGTCTCGGTAGCCATGGAGAAGTAGGAGCGGACGAAAACCATGAGGGGCACTGGGCACTAAAGTGGAGCTGTAACTGTCAGTGTTACCTTGGTCTCTGTTCATCGAGTGGGGCTAATGTAGATGGGACTGGAGAGGGAGGCAGGGATGAGGGCAAGACTCGACGCCCCAATAGAGCTCTGTGTAGTGATAGTTCTTGCTTGGCTTTCTTAGTTTGCGGAGGAATCGTCCAGGAGCCCTAGCCGGACAAGAATATTGCAGAAGTGGACCTGAGTAGTCTGGACATCCTTCTAAGGAGACATGAATAGTCCTCATGTTTCTGCCTTCTGCATCCCTGGCTGTAGGTAAGAGGTCAGTGCTTTGAATTCCTCATGTGTAGTCGCTGTAGTTTTCTTCACAGGCCATGTGCTTCCTCGTTGGGTATGAGGCTCTGGGATTAAGGCTGGGGAAGGGACAAGAGTCTCCTGAAGAAAGTGAATATTTTGGGTGCCATTACAATGGGTGCCTTCTAGTTGCAGTTGTAACGTAGTAATGGGAGATGGGTTGAGGGTGGGGCCGTGGGATATGGGAGATGTGAAAAGAAGATACTACGCGACATTGCAGACGGAGATGCTAATTTTTTTGGCTCGCCTCCCCCTCCCCCTTTAGGTTTAGAACCAAGGAAAACGAAGTCACCCGTCAGAGTCTACTGCCCTCGTGATGGAAAGCGAGCGAGAGCGTTGAGACTCTGAGCATTGTTGATGCCACGCAAAAGCCATCCATCTGGGAGCCGAGGAGATGCCGCTGTCAGTGAGATAAGTGTCTTGTTTCATGAGGGCTCTGCTCACGCCCAACCTGAGTCCAGGTAGGGAAGCCCACTAAGTTAGGGCTGGGTTTGTATGAAAAGGTTCCTGACTAGCTGTGGTTACGAGGGGGAAAAGGTCCCTACTTTCAGAGGTTGCTCATTTCTCTGGTCAGGAACGGTGTCTCCTCCGCAGCGGAAGGTTGGATTCAGGAGGATGACTCCAGGTGGTGAGCTGCTTGCTTTCCTCCCATTTTTTTTTTTCTCTCTCTCTCTCTCTCTCCTCTTGTGTGTTGGCCAACTTTCTCACTCTTTCCTCTCCTGTCCTCGTGCCGTCTCCCTTCATAGGACACAGGCAGGGGTGCTAGGTGTGCATCCCCACAGGCCAGGTCTTGGGAGCCATGGAGAAGTAGGAGGGGACGGAAACCATGCAGGGCTGTAACTGTCGGTGTTAACTTGGTCTCTGTTCATCGAGTGGGGCTGATGTAGATGGGATTGGAGAGGGAGGCCAGGATGAGGGCAAGATTTGAAGCAACAAATAGAGCTTTAAGTAGTGATGGCTCATGCTTGGCTTTTGCAGCTGCGCTTCCAGAGGAATTTTCCAAGAGCCCTATCCTGAGGAGAAAGTGGCAGAAGTGGACATGAGCAGACTGGACATCCTTATAAGCAGATATGAACAGTTCTCAGCTTTCTGACTCCCACATAATTGGCTGTGAGTAAGCGGTCAACGGTCTGAATTTCTCATCTGTGCTCGCTGTAGTATTCTTCACAGGCCGTGTGCTTTCTCGTTGGGTATGGGGCTCTGTGAGATTACGGCTGGGGAGGGGCCAGAGTCTGCTGTGCAGAGTGACTGTCGGGTGCCGTTGCAAGGGGTGCTTTTTGGTTCTAATGCTAAAGGTGTAATGGGAAGAGGTTTGAGGGAGGAGCCCCGCCGTGAGGGAGAGGCGAAAGGAAGAGCCTATGAGATGTTGCCGACAGAGATGGTAACGGATTTGTGTTTTCCCCTTGTGCTGGGTTTAGGACCGAGGGAAAAGAAGTCACGCCTCAGAGACTCAAGCCCTCATGTGATGGAAAGCAAGCCGGAGTGACGAGACCATGAGCATTGTTGATGTCACGCAAAAGCCGTCCAACTGGGAGGGGAACGGCCGCCACTCTCAGTGAGATAAGTGTCTGGTTTGGTGATTGTTGTGCTCATGGCCCACCTTTCTCCTGCTAGGGACGCCACGTTAGCTGGGGCTGGGTTTGAAGAAAATGTTCTTGACTAGCTGTGGTTATGAGGGGGACAAGGTCCCCATTTTCGGGGTCTGCTCATTTCTCTGGCCAGGA
>NW_027058508.1:0-2627 GCF_011386835.1 Chrysemys picta bellii | reverse complement strand
CTGAAACAGTGATTTTTGGAGGCTGTGACGCAGGCATTGTTACTGATAGCTGCATGTTTGATTAGGTAAATTGATGGAATTTGATCCTATATCTCAGGATGCTCAGGGTGAAGATGATGATGAGGATGGTGCCAGTGAGGCTGCCAGTCTGGAGGAACCCAAGGAGGAAGACCAGGGTGAGGGGGTACCTATCGGAAATGGATAATGAGCCCCCCGTGAGTGAGAGTGATGATGGCTTCAGTATCCATAATGCACCTTTGCAGTCTCACACTCTAGCTGATTCCATCCCCAAGCCAGCCCTGCCTCCTCGCAGTTGTGAGTATCAGTGAAACCTTCAGCCACCCACACATGCAAATCTCGGTCCATGCTGGGGAAAGAGTATGGGATTGTCTCATTTCTATGTGTTGCTGGCTGAATGGGCCTGTGGTGGAGATTGGCTGCTGAGCTGTCTGGCCCCTGTGGTCTCCTTACTCCCAGGAGCATTGTGTAGACAACTCCATCGAGCCAGGCTCCCAGGAGACAGGTGCGGCTTCCTTTCCTCTGGCTTGCACAGAGCAATGTGGGTAGATCCAGGGCTGACTGAACCTTAGGCTGCTGCTGCAAGGCAGCATTGGAGCTTGTTGAAGGAAGTCTTGCACTGGGCACTGACCCTGTGCATTTGGCTAGGGGCTTCAGTGCAGCCCACTCTGACAGGCATCCTTATCTCCTTAGCTCTGTTTGCAGTGAGGACCAGGAAGCAATTCAAGCCCAGAAGATCTGGAAAAAAAGCTATTATGCTAGTTTGGAGAGCAGCAGCTAATCACAGGTAGGTGAACTTGATCCCATGTGGACTGGCAAGAAGAGTTGGCTTGTGCCCAGCAAGCTGAAGAGGGGAATTATCTGTTCTCCTGTGCCCCAGGCTGGTCTCCACTAGTGCTTGGGTGAGGGACTCTCCACTCCCCGTTGACCAGAAGTGCATGCTGGTGTGTGAAACAAGTGCTTAGTGGTTCTGTCTGTGCAGAGCCTGCTCCAGCCTCTCGACCAGGTGTTCACTCTGTTACCAGTGAGGAGACTGGCTGCTCACAGTTGCCTCCTTTTCTCTGCAGATATGCCAATGTCTTCCTACAACCTGTGACCGATGATATAGCACCAGGCTACCACAGTATCGTGCAGAGGTAAGTGCCCAGCTGCCGTCTGCCATTAGATTCTGTCTGACGTGTCTGTACTGGAGTCTGTCAGGGGAGTACTAAGATGGCAAGGTGGGAAAAGAAGCTCGTTTCCATTGTCAGTCCGTGAGAAAAGGGCTTCCCCAGTACAGGTATATGTTCATTTACAGAAGTGTCTATGGTCTCAGACTAGATGGGGTGTTCAGAACAGTGTGTCAGTGGTACAGTAAATGGCTACTGCCTTTCTGTCCCAACTTAGGGTATGTCTACACTACCTGCTGGATCGGTGGGCAGCGATCGATCCCGCTGGGGTCGATTTATCGCGTCTAGTCTAGACATGATAAATCGATCCCCACGTGCTCTCCCGTCGACTCCTGTATGCCACCGCCGCGAGAGGCACAGGCGGAGTCGACGGGGGAGCGGCCGCAGTCGATTCACTGCGGTGAAGACACCACGGTAAGTCAATCTAAGTACGTCGACTTCAGCTACGTTATTCACGTAGTTGAAGTTGCATAACTTAGATCGATTTCTTCCCCCCACCCAGTGTAGACTAGGCCTTTAGTCCCTTCTGGCTTTAAAATCTATGAATCCATCATCATCAATCATTATCATCATCATCATCTAGGCTCACCTGCACATCGGAGGCCACAGAAGCTCATCTACCCACTTCTGAAATGGGCCCATAAATTCTGCCTGAGCTATTTGAGTCCTCAAGTCTTGATTTAAAAACTCCAAGTTACAGAGAATCCACCATTTACTCTAGTTCAAACCTGCAACTGACCCATGCCCAACCCTGCAGAGGGCGGTGACAACTGCTCAGGGTCTTGGCTAATCTGACCTGGGGAAAAATTCCTTCCTACCCCAAATATGGCCATCAGTTAGACCCTGAGCATGTGGCAAGACCCACCAGCCAGACACCTAGGAAAGAATTCTTTGTAGTAATTGACAGCCCTCCCCTCCACTGTCTCCAGCCACTAGAGATACTTGCAGTTAGCAGTTTTGGATGAGCCATATGCCATTATAGGCCACCTCCTCATACCATCCCCGTGATGGGTTTTTCTCTCCCCCACCCAACCCCTGGTGTCACTTGATATACAGGGTTACCACTGAGCCTACCTGTTCCAGCAGCCTGGGCTCCCTCACCCTGTCCTAAGCTTTCTCCAGCACACACACTGGTAGGGACACGCCCAGCTGCAGAAAGACAAAGTCACTGAAGTCAACTCTGTGTGGGAATTGCCCAGCACTCAAGTGCACTCCCCCTCTGGAGTGTAAACCCAAAATCGTATTGTCTTGTGCTGCACGGAAATCTGTACAGCGCAAGCTCCTGAAAATCGCCTCCTCCCTCAACGTGAAGAAGATATGCACAGCTTCCCCCCCCCCCCCATTATGAATTGCACAAACTGGTTTAAAGAAAACAAAAACAAGTTTATTAACTACAAAGGATAAAAAAAATAATCTAAGTGATTATAAGGGATAGCAAAC
>NW_027058507.1:0-2629 GCF_011386835.1 Chrysemys picta bellii | reverse complement strand
CTTCCACCCCGCCCCCCCACCCTCACCTCCGCTGCCCCCACAAACTTCCACCGGACCCCCACCCTCACCTCCACTGCGCCCACAAACTTCCACCGCCCCCCCACCCCCACCTCCACTGCGCCCACAAACTTCCACCCACCCCCACCTCCACTGCGCCCACAAACTTCCACCCACCTCCCAACCCCCACCCTCACCTCCACTGCGCCCACAAACTTCCACCCACACCCTCACCTCCACTGCCCCCACAAACTTCCACCCGTCCCCCCGCCCTCACCTCCACTGCCCCCACAAACTTCCCCCTGCCCTCCCGCCCCCACCTCCACTGCCCCCACAAACTTCCACCCGCCCCCACCTCCACTGCCCCCACAAACTTCCACCCGCCCCCGCCCCCACCCTCACCTCCACTGCCCCCACAAACTTCCACCCGCCCCCCCACCCCCACCTCCACTGCGCCCACAAACTTCCACCCGCCCCCCCACCCTCACCTCCACTGCGCCCACAAACGTCCACCCACCCCCACCTCCACTGCGCCCACAAACTTCCACCCACCCCCACCCACCCCCACCCTCACCTCCACTGCCCCCACAGACTTCCACCCACCTCCCAACCCCCACCCTCACCTCCACTGCCCCCACAAACTTCCACCCACCCTCACCCTCATCTCCACTGCCCCCACAAACTTCCACCCCCCCCCCACCCCCCTCCCCACACTCACCTCCATTGCGCCCCATAAACTTCCACCCACGGCCACCCCACCCACACACTCACACTCCTCCCCCACTCCCCAACACACCCATACATACTCTCCCCCAACACACACACACACACACACACACACACACAAACTCCACTCCCCCACAACCTCCTTCCCCCATGCACACACACACTGCGTCACTGTTCAGCAATGTCAGTTGGTCGTGTTACTGACGGCTACTTTAAAAGGTGAGTTAAAAATCTCACTTTTACCATACTCTGGGCATCTGCAGGAAGTTTTGTTTAAATTGTAGGATTCTTTTAGTAAAATCAGTTTCTCCCCTTGCAAGCCATTTCTGAACATTTGTGTGCATTTATAGTAAAGCTACTTAACTGTGGTCAGTGTATCAAACAATTGTGATTAACACAAAAACCAGAAAGACGGAATTAATTTTTAAGAAATGGAAAGGACAAAACTCAGAAAAAACTAAATTGGAAAATCCCCAATAATAAAAGAGATTTCATAGGGCCCTACATAGGCGTGTACCATCTTCCGAAACCACTCCCGGGGGTGGGGATGGGCTCAGGGCTCCAGGCTTGATCGATGGAGGGGGAGCTCTGTGTTTGGGGCTCTGGTCTCCCACAACTGGGTAGAGACTCCAGGATCCGGGCTATAGCACCCAGGGCGGAGGCGGGGAGGGAGGACTCCGGGCTTGTGGTCCAAGCTCAAGCCACCAAGAGAGATGAAGGGAAGAGACCTGGTCTTCGGCTGCCATGGGGGGGAGATCAGGGCTCCAAGCTTCAGCCGCTGGGGAGGTGGAGGGGAGTGGGGGGGGTCTGGGCTCTGCGACTCATCCACAGGAGGGCAGGGAGGGAGGTTGGGGCTCTGGACTTCAGCCACAAGACGGGTGAGGGGGTCAGTGCTCTGGGCTTCAGCCACTGGGGTGACAGCCCCTCCCCCAATGCACTGGCCCCCAGACCCTCTCACCTGCTCCACCAGAGCGAAACCCAGTCCAGCTCGTCCCGCTGCAGCTCGCAGACCCCTCAGTACAGCCCCACCTTCACCTGGTCTTGCTCAGGGCAGCTGTCAGGCTCCTTGAATTCAAAGTTTGTAAACTACTTTGTGACTCCCCAGGTACAATGTGATATATTCTGTCCATGCAAAGTATCAGTCCTTTGTCAGTCCCTCCCAGAAATCAAAATTCCTGTTGCTAATGGTACCAGCCTCTGTCTGTATGCCTGTGTGTGTGTATGCATAAGTTTATTGTGATGTCATGTGTGACAAGAGCAAAGACCTTTCTGGTTCAGCATTCTTGCCCTGCCTTCAGTCTGCCAACTTGCTTGGTTGACAACGACTAGTGAACCCAGGAGCTGATAGACGCGTACTATCCATCTGTCAACAACTTCTTGAATCAGCTATTTCCACAGGTTTTCGGAAGATGAGATTTTACAAAAGGTAATTCCCAGATTCTTTTCCTGCTCCTTAGATCACACATGACAGGTTGTTGCCTCCTTCATAGTTTCATAGATTCTAGGACAGGAAGGGACCTCGAGAGGTCATTGAGTCCAGTCCCCTGCCCTCATGGCAGGACCAAATACTGTTTAGACCATGCTGGACCCTCTCCAACTTCTCCACATCTTCCTTGAAATGTGGTGCCCAAAACTGGACACAATACTCCAGTTGAGGCCTAACCAGCGCAGAGTAGAGCGCAAGAATGACTTCTCATGTCTTGCTCACAACACACCTGTTAATGCATCCCAGAATCATGTTTGCTTTTTTGGCAACAGCATCACACTGTTGACTCATATTTAGCTTGTGGTCCACTATAACCCCTAGATCCCTTTCTGCCGTACTCCTTCCTAGACAGTCTCTTCCCATTCCGTATGTGTGAAACTGATTGTTCCTTCCTAAGTGGAGCACTGTGCATTGGTCTTT
>NW_027058506.1:0-2631 GCF_011386835.1 Chrysemys picta bellii | reverse complement strand
GTGGAGGATCACAGTGGGGCGAGAGAAGGAGGAAGCCAGGGGTCCTGCCCTCCCAGCGCGAGGGACAGAGCCCGGATGGCAGCTGGGAGAGGGAGCAGAGAGAATGGGCTGGGAGGAAAAAACACTGTCTTCTATTTGTCATCATTTTCCATCAGTAGATGGAGGGTGCTCTCCCCAGTTCCATCTGCTTCTCAAGCCCTATTTGCTGCCCATCGCCTGCCCCTCCCCATCTGCAGCTGCCCCTCCTTCCCTATCCCTTGACCCCATGTTCTGCCCTGGTCACGGACTCTCATCACTAAGATCTCTGCGGATTCTTACCGTGCTGTCAAGGGTCAGGGTGCACTGACACACCAAGAAGTCGATGAAGGGTATCGATGCAGAGTTCTCCAAGAGCCCATGTGCCCCCATTGTCCGTATAAAATAAGCCAGGGCTTCTCCGACCTGCCAGACCCAGACAGAAACAGAAAGGATTTGCACACAGTGTGGAGATACCTTGACCCCTCCCAGTCCAGGCTGGGATCCTTTCTCAGCGGGGGGTTTGGTGAAATGCTGCTAGGCAGCCCAGAGATGGGAATCCAGCCGGAGCCCTGCTGGGATTCTTTCCCCCACCTTCTGCCCTACACTATGGAGCACTGGTGGGTCGTGTGTTTCGATGCACAGGGTCCCGGCAGGCTCTGCACTGGCAGGCAGACATTCACTAGCTTTGGCCACGTTGGCCATGCTTCCAGACTCACCCGTATGCTTGCGCTCGGCAGGACTGGCCCCAGGGCTATGAACAGCTTCTCCGTGTGGTGTGTCATTTCGGAAACTGTAAGAGACACAGACACACGGCTCGGCAGGGCTGATGTTAAACCAGCGTGTGCAGGGACCTGAGATCTCAGGAACCTTAGAGCAACCTCAATGTCCCTATGTGACCCTGCTGGCAGGTTACCCCCATGGTTAACCAGCTGCATCTGCCCAGGCTTGCAGTTCCAGCAGTGACTGTCCTCTCTCATTGCCGCAGCATCGGCTGAGGGGCTGCAGGACTTGGATTATCTACAGCAGACAAGGACAAATGACCCCAATGAGGCCCAGTGCTAAGCGCTGCTAATTGCAGAAGAGGCCATAACACATCAAAAGACAAGACCTCGCTGTGGGTCACTTACTGTTGGATCGGACTATCCGGTCCAGAATGCAGGGACTGGCACAAGTCTCCTCTTCCTCATCCTTGTTGAGCCTCCTCAACAGGAACACAAGTAGCTCCACCAGGAAAAAGGGGGCTGCAGGAAGAGGAGTGAATCATAATGGGACGAGTCATAAAAGGGAAGGGAATAGAGTTCTATGCCTGGGCTCTGAAATTCCGCAGGCTGTGATCTCCTTCTCCGGGAAAGGCGAATGGGTTTCTTACCCAGATGGACCAGAGAGTCCAGAGCCTCTCTCCGCTCCTCCAGGTGCTCTCTGGGAAGATGACACACCTAAGGGAAGGAAGCAACACCAGCAAAGGTAAACTAGATCGAGTGTCTCTCAGGCCAAGCCCTCGGATGGCAGTGTGAAGGGGTGACGGTAGAGAGGCAGATTCTAATTCTCATCTAAAGAACAGACAAGAAGCTGGATCAGTTTATGAGTGATGCCGAGGCTTCAGGGGCTGCAGCTCCTGTAGAAGCAGAGTTTGACGGGTCAGGAACCGAAGATGTGGAGTGCTGGAACAAGGTGCGGGATGCTGATGTTCCCGGTCAAAGAGACGCAGGACATGGCGATGACGTGTCAGGCAGACAAGCCCCAATGTGTAGAGTCTCCATCAGCAGCTGGGTTACCACAACCCAGACTTGGAAGGAATAAAGTTATGGCGCTTGTGGAGAGCAGCTTCCAGCTGGTGCCGGACTCTCCCTTCTCTGGGAGGGGCATTTGACCCCTTTGTTTGCACTAGCCTAGTATCACTTATGGTTGGTTCAACAGGATGGTTGTACCTGGCGCCAGGTGGTGTGGTGTGTGTGCTGAGAGGATGGCAGGGATGGCGGGGCCCGGTTTGGAAGAGCGGGGCCTGCCCTGATTATTTATCACTACTGATGTCATGGCAGCGCCCAGAGGCTCCAGTCAGGATCAGGCCCTGTTGCACTGGGTGCAGCACAATGCAGACAGAGACAATCTCTGTCCTGAAGGGCTGACAGTCTAGAGACCCACACAGACAGGTCAGGGATGGGAAGACAGCATCCAAGGGCTCCTCCCTGCCCCCGTGCTGGGGTGAGGAACCACGCGGGAGCTTGGAAGGGAGAGCATAATGTCCCTTCATGCAGCCTTACCAGGGGCCAAGGATCTGGCCAATTGTCTCTGCCTGCTCACCTCCTACAATGGTCACTTCCAGAGTGTACCAGGGATGTATACTCCTGCTTTCTGGCCTTGGGCCAGCCACTTCCCCTCCTGGAGCCTTGCTCTCCACAGGTATAGCTGGGTTAACAGCTAACCCTGCCCCGGGCCCAGGGAGAGGTGAGTGCGCGGGACACTCTGGGGAGAGGTGAAGCTCAGGACGATGGTTATTAGTTCTCTCCCTGGTTCCCTAATGCAGCCCGTTGCTGAGCAGCCAGCAAAGAAGAAAGAAAGCAGAGGCAGGTGCTGGGAATGGAGTCGCCTCTCTCCTCCCGTCTGCAACACCTG
>NW_027058504.1:0-2636 GCF_011386835.1 Chrysemys picta bellii | reverse complement strand
CCCTGGTGCATGCAATGTGCTTGACTTGACTTACAGAAGTAACAAAACATGGGCATCTCTCTAGTTTAGCCCCCGAAGAGTCCAACCCAAACCCACAAAGGGCCGAGCAGAGTCAGGATAAAGTTGTATGCTCAGTAATAGGTTGTTATTGAATGTTTGCTTTGCAATAGTGCTTAGAGGCCTCAACCAACATGTGGGGCCGACTGTGCTAGGCCCTGTACACTAGAGCGGTTTCAGTTTGTGAGAAGTTTCATTGTTTCACAACTGGCTTCATTCCAAACCAAGACGGATCAGGACTGCACCCGGGCCAGGGACCCGAGGACTTCCAGAGTCCCAGAGGCCAGTTACAAGTAGAGCAGCCTGGGGAGTCACTGGCCCAGGACTCTAGAGGCCCTGGGATCTCCAGCCCGGGGCAGTCTGCATGGCGGAGCGACCCCAGAGCTGCACCCCTGGGAGCTGGTCCTGGAACTTCCAGGCTTCCAGCTCCATGACACGGACACTGGAAGCGCCAAGAGCCCTGGCTCGAGCAGGGAGCCTAGCAGACAACAAGAGCCCCTAGAGACCTGGCTCTGCCACAGCGTGGGGAGCCCACCCGCCCCGAGACTCGACTCCCGACTCCCCGAGCTGGGGCTCGCGGGACTGAAGAACATAAGAACGGCCAGACTGGGTCAGACCAAAGGTCCATCTAGCCCAGTGTCCTGTCTTCTGACAGTGGCCAGTGCCAGGTGCCCCAGAGGGAATGAACAGAACAGGAATCATCCAGTGATCCATCCCCTGTCGCTCATTCCCAACCTCTGGCATCCCCATCCCCGCCCATCCTGGCTAACAGCCATTGATGGACCATCCTCCAGGCATTTATCTGGTTCTTTTTTGAACCCTGTGGATCTTGGAACACCAACAAAAACAACTGTGTGTTTTGACGAAAGTGGAGTCAAATCTGTAATAAATTTGGTGAATCAGTTCTCGTCAGTGCATTGGCATTTTCAGTCTAAGCTAAGTTTTGCCAGAACATTTGCAATCAGCTCTACTGTACATGGACATAGTGCGAGAGCCCCTGAGCCAAAGAATTTACACTCTAACAGACAAGACAGACAAAAGGGGGGGAGAACGGGCAGATGTACTAACAGTAGATTGGGAAGTGAGACAGAGATTAAAGGACTAGATCCACACAGGGCTTTACGCCCTTAAATCCAACATCTGGGGGCCATGGAGATCCTCAAAACCCCTGCTCAGCTGCCGCCTGGCCCTGGAACTGCTGAAGTTTCCACCAGTAAAACCATCGCTAAAGACTTGCTGACACTCTCTCGCTATGCTGTAAGCACAGGCCTGTCCAGAATAATGGTTGCACCCCAATCCTCACACCCCTGCCATTGCCAGCAGAAGGGCATCACTTCTCAGAACTGCCCATTGCACGTCCTTCAGGGAATCCCATTTTTCTGTAACAAAGGAGAATTGGCCACCCTCTCTCTTGCCCTGCATTGGGCTGGTGGAGGGAAATAGGTCTCAAGAAGGGTTTGAATGTAAGGAATTTGGCAGGCGTGTCAGGCATACACAAGGTTCGGGTAAGATGTCACATTGCTGGAGGGGGTTTGTCTAGACTGAAGCTTCTGGGGTTACCTGCTCACTAAACAGAGCAGAAAAGTCTTGACATGCACAATACAGCTCTATATGGGGCCAAACGAAAGAACATCCGTTTAAACTCTTAACAAGCAGGGGAAACTAAATAGCAGGACTGGAGAGATTCATTTTGTACATCTGCCCTTGTCTGCTGGCACATTGAACTATTTCTCAATGAAGGTGCCATCATCTGTGTTTCTCTTTCTGCAGAAATTACCGACCTGATGGTGAATCAAACCCCAACCAGTGTCAGTGATTTCGAAGGCTCAGAACTTACCATGAATTGTACATTCAAGACAGTCAATAATCACAGCACCATGTATGTGCGATGGTATAACTATGGGACGGAGGCACTAAAGACAGAGCTGGTGAATGACAGCGATGTGATCACAACCCTGCATTTGGACAATGGTTTTGCCTCTCTCACTTTGAAGAATGCGAATTCATCTGATACAGGAACCTACGTGTGTGAGGTGGGGATCACAGCAAGGAACCTGTCTGTGTCAGGAGCCGGAACCCAGGTGACCATCAGTAAGTGTCAGCAGTCTCCTATGTGCTTCCTACTATGAGACCCAGATATTGTCAGTTCCCCACACAGCGACGGAGCGGGAGCAGGGAAAGCCGTGCTGAGAGCAGTGCTTAATCTGTGCCAGGGCTTGCCAGGCCTGGCAATCCATAGCCCCGGCCCTCCTGGGCTTGCGGCATCAGTTATGAATGTAAAAAACAATTGCTTGAGCCCTGGCACCTCTTTCACTACAAGTGAAGCCCGGCCTGAGAGACAGAGCCAGGGACAAACACGGGCCAGGAGTCCTTTAAGCTGCTCTAAGTTATGCCCAGCTCTGAGCTTCTTTATGACAGCGCCCAAAGACTGGGCAGGGCCGGGCCGGGCATAAAGGCGTCTGGAGCAACACTCGGTGCACCCGAGAATCTGTTCCTCTTTTCTACATCGGTTCTTTTACTGCCCTTTTCATCCTAGTATCTGAGGCCCAGATTTGCAAAGGTATTTAGGCACTGCTCCA
>NW_027058503.1:0-2637 GCF_011386835.1 Chrysemys picta bellii | reverse complement strand
GGATGGGGCGTGGGAGTCCCAGGGGTCTGTCTGGGGGTGGGGGTGTGGATAAGGGTTGGGGCAGTCAGGGGACAAGAGGCAGGGAGGCTTAGATAGGGAGTGGAGTCCTGGGGGGCAGTTAGGGGCAGGGGTCCCAGGAGGGGGCAGTCAGGGGACAAGGAACGGGGGGAGGGTTGGGGGTTCTGGGGGGGCGGGAAGTGGGAGGGGCAGGGGCGGGGCTAGGGCGGGGCTCCTCACGTCCTCTTTTTTGCTTGCTGAAATATGGTAACCCTAATAGTGGAGAAGACTGATGCCGTAAGGGTAGGGTGACCAGACGTCCCGATTTTATCGGGACTGTCGCGATATTTCCTTGTTTGTCCCACGTCCCAACCGACGTGGGGTCGGGACACTGGACAAACAAGGAAATGCGCCAGAGCCTGGAGCCCGGAAGTGCTCGCACCCTCCCCCCCCCGGCCCCGACTCCACCCCCTCCTCCCCCGATTGGCTCCCTCCCCGAATCCCCGCCTCTTCCCCGGGCTCACCGTTCCTCCTCCCTCCACAAGCGCTGGAAGGAGGCCCGGGAGACTCAGAGGGAGCGCCGGGCCGGGGTGAGTAAGAGTCCGGCCTGGCCCCGAGCAGGCAAGACTCAGTTGGGTGGTAGGGAAGGGAGAGGAGGGGGGCGGCCCGCGGTGCCAGGCGGCCAGCCCCGTTCGTTCCCCTGCGGGACCCGAGCGGGATGGGGGGGCTAGGGCCTGCTGCCCCCACTCCGGGGCCGCCGCGCGATAGCACCACCTGGGGAGCAGCCCAGACACGACTGACCAGGGGCTGGGCGCAGCGTGCGCTACTGGGTTCCCGCAGCAGGCCCAGGCTCAGGGGGTTCGGGGGCGCCAGAGCCGCAGCCGCCGAGCGCCATGGCCGCTTCCTCCCCCGCGGCAGTGGGAGCTGCAGCAGCGGCTGCTCCCAAGTCCCCCCTCCTCTCCCTACCACCCAACTGAGTCCTGCCTGCTCGGGACCAGGCCGGACTCTTACTCACCCCGGCCCCGCGCTTCCCCTGAGTCTCCCGGGCCTCCCTCCAGCGCTTGCGGAGGAAGGGGTTTGGCCCCGCCCCCCGCCGCGTCCCCCCCACCCCCCTGCGTCATCCTCCCCGCTCCCACCCGCGTCCCGATATTTGACTTGGGTGATCTGGTCACCCTACGTAAGGGGGAAGTGAGTTACCCCAAGGTCACCCAGTGAGTTTATATCACAAATGCATACTCGGAAGGATCCAATAGAAACATGGATTTTCCAGTCTCTTCTTTCTAGGAGTCCCCAGGGCTAAGGTAAAACCCCTGCTGCCCCTTCCCATTCTGCTCACCTCCAAGATGTGCTGGAGTTTGTCTGTGCTGGGGGGTGCTGTCAGCAGGATCGAGAGCTCGTCATCCATGTTCTCTGGGCAGGCCTTGCTCAGAGCCTGCCAGTGGAGGGAGACCAGGGGTCAGGAGCCTGCATTAGCACCGGTGTGCCATTGACCAGGAGCTGGCTGAGGTAAGCGCCGCCTGGCCGGAGCTCGCACCCAGAAACCCTGCCCCAGGTCGGAACCCCCTCCCACACCCAAATTCCCTCCCAGACCTCACACCCGGCACCCCAACCCCCTGCCCCAGGTCGGAACCCCCTCCTGTACCCTAATCCCTCCCAGACCCCACACCCCCACCCGCACCCCAATCCCCTACCCCAGCCCTGAGCCCCCTCCCGCACCCAAACTCCCTCCCAGAGTCCGCACCCCAACCCTCTGCCCCAGCCCAGATCCCCCTCTGGCACCCCAAACCCCTAATCTCCAGCCCAATCCCAGAGCCCGCATCCCCACCGGAGCCCTCACCCCTCCCTGCACTCCAACCCCCAGCTCCAGCCCAGTGAAAGTGAGTGAGGGTGTGAGAGCCAGCGACTGAGGGAGGTGGGCTGGGCTGGAGTGAGTGGGGGTGGGGCCTTGGGGAAGGGCATGAAAGGGGTTGGGTCAAGGGCTTTTGGTTTTGTGCAAGTAGAAAGTTGGCAACTCTACTTAAGGACCTTTGAAAAGCAGCCTCCTTAGCATTGCTCCGGATACCAGGGGCCAAGGCGCCCCCGGACATGAGAACCACAATAGGCCAGAGCAAAACGCTGAAATATGAGAGACTTGTTCAGAAAGATGTGGAGAACCTGGATTGATGTCTGGTCCCTCTCAGTCCCAAAAGCGAATGACTTCCCAAACAAAGAGCACAAACAAAAGCCTTCCCCCCACCAAGATTTGAAAGTATCTTGTCCCCTTATTGGTCCTTTGGGTCAGGTGTCAGCCAGGTTATCCGAGCTTCTTAACCCTTTACAGGTAAAAGGATTTTGGAGTCTATGGCCAGGAGGGATTTTATAGTACTGTACACAGGAGAGCTGTTACCCTTCCCTTTATAGTTATGACAACTCTGGTTATACAGTGCTCTGTATACATCTGTGAAGCAGGAGTGCTGAAACCCCAGTCACAGACGGGGTCCAGCCCCAGAGAGCGCCAGCCTGGCCCTGGGGGGTGGGGGTGGGAGGGCGACACGGAGAGCAGTTTGGTCCGATGGAGGGCACCGCTGCCAGGTGGCTTATGGGGAGGGGCGGGGGTGGGCTGTGGCGTATGAAGAGTTCAGGTTGTTTTGGAAGGGGAGG
>NW_027058502.1:0-2642 GCF_011386835.1 Chrysemys picta bellii | reverse complement strand
CTTAGAGACTAGCAAACCTGGTTTGCTGGCGATGCAGTGCCTGGTGTCACAGGCCTGTGGCCCCTTAGAGACTAGCAAACCTGGTTTGCTGGCGATGCAGTGCCTGGTGTCAGAGGCCTGTGGCCCCTTAGAGACTAGCAAACCTGGTTTGCTAGAGATGCAGTGCCTGGTGTCACAGGCCTGTGGCCCCTTAGAGACTAGCAAACCTGGTTTGCTAGAGATGCAGTGCCTGGTGTCACAGGCCTGTGGCCCCTTAGAGACTAGCAAACCTGGTTTGCTAGAGATGCAGTGCCTGGTGTCAGAGGCCTGTGGCCCCTTAGAGACTAGCAAACCTGGTTTGCTGGCGATGCAGTGCCTGGTGTCAGAGGCCTGTGGCCCCTTAGAGACTAGCAAACCTGGTTTGCTGGCGATGCAGTGCCTGGTGTCAGAGGCCTGTGCCCCCTTAGAGACTAGCAAACCTGGTTTGCTGGCGATGCAGTGCCTGGTGTCAGAGGCCTGTGGCCCCTTAGAGACTAGCAAACCTGGTTTGCTGGCGATGCAGTGCCCGGTGTCAGAGGCCTGTGGCCCCTTAGAGACTAGCAAACCTGGTTTGCTGGCGATGCAGTGCCCGGTGTCAGAGGCCTGTGGCCCCTTAGAGACTAGCAAACCTGGTTTGCTGGCGATGCAGTGCCCGGTGTCAGAGGCCTGTGGCCCCTTAGAGACTAGCAAACTTGGTTTGCTAGAGATGCAGTGCCTGGTGTCAGAGGCCTGTGGCCCCTTAGAGACTAGCAAACCTGGTTTGCTAGAGATGCAGTGCCTGGTGTCAGGCCCCTGTGGCCCCTTAGAGACTAGCAAACCTGGTTTGCTAGAGATGCAGTGCCTGGTGTCAGAGGCCTGTGGCCCCTTAGAGACTAGCAAACCTGGTTTGCTAGAGATGCCGTGCTTGGTGTCAGAGGCCTGTGGCCCCTTAGAGACTAGCAAACCTGGTTTGCTGGCGATGCAGTGCCTGGTGTCAGAGGCCTGTGGCCCCTTAGAGACTAGCAAACCTGGTTTGCTGGCGATGCAGTGCCCGGTGTCAGAGGCCTTTGGCCCCTTAGAGACTAGCAAACCTGGTTTGCTGGCGATGCAGTGCCCGGTGTCAGAGGCCTGTGGCCCCTTAGAGACTAGCAAACCTGGTTTGCTGGCGATGCAGTGCCCGGTGTCAGAGGCCTGTGGCCCCTTAGAGACTAGCAAACTTGGTTTGCTAGAGATGCAGTGCCTGGTGTCAGAGGCCTGTGGCCCCTTAGAGACTAGCAAACCTGGTTTGCTAGAGATGCAGTGCCTGGTGTCAGGCCCCTGTGGCCCCTTAGAGACTAGCAAACCTGGTTTGCTAGAGATGCAGTGCCTGGTGTCAGAGGCCTGTGGCCCCTTAGAGACTAGCAAACCTGGTTTGCTAGAGATGCAGTGCCTGGTGTCAGAGGCCTGTGGCCCCTTAGAGACTAGCAAACCTGGTTTGCTAGAGATGCAGTGCCCGGTGTCAGAGGCCTGTGGCCCCTTAGAGACTAGCAAACCTGGTTTGCTGGCGATGCAGTGCCCGGTGTCAGAGGCCTGTGGCCCCTTAGAGACTAGCAAACTTGGTTTGCTAGAGATGCAGTGCCTGGTGTCACAGGCCTGTGGCCCCTTAGAGACTAGCAAACCTGGTTTGCTAGAGATGCAGTGCCTGGTGTCACAGGCCTGTGGCCCCTTAGAGACTAGCAAACCTGGTTTGCTGGCGATGCAGTGCCCGGTGTCAGAGGCCTGTGGCCCCTTAGAGACTAGCAAACCTGGTTTGCTGGCGATGCAGTGCCCGGTGTCAGAGGCCTGTGGCCCCTTAGAGACTAGCAAACTTGGTTTGCTAGAGATGCAGTGCCTGGTGTCAGAGGCCTGTGGCCCCTTAGAGACTAGCAAACCTGGTTTGCTAGAGATGCAGTGCCTGGTGTCAGGCCCCTGTGGCCCCTTAGAGACTAGCAAACCTGGTTTGCTAGAGATGCAGTGCCTGGTGTCAGAGGCCTGTGGCCCCTTAGAGACTAGCAAACCTGGTTTGCTAGAGATGCAGTGCCTGGTGTCAGAGGCCTGTGGCCCCTTAGAGACTAGCAAACCTGGTTTGCTAGAGATGCAGTGCCCGGTGTCAGAGGCCTGTGGCCCCTTAGAGACTAGCAAACTTGGTTTGCTAGAGATGCAGTGCCTGGTGTCAGAGGCCTGTGGCCCCTTAGAGACTAGCAAACCTGGTTTGCTGGCGATGCAGTGCCCGGTGTCAGAGGCCTGTGGCCCCTTAGAGACTAGCAAACTTGGTTTGCTAGAGATGCAGTGCCTGGTGTCAGAGGCCTGTGGCCCCTTAGAGACTAGCAAACCTGGTTTGCTAGAGGTGCAGTGCCTGGTGTCAGGCCCCTGTGGCCCCTTAGAGACTAGCAAACCTGGTTTGCTAGAGATGCAGTGCCTGGTGTCAGAGGCCTGTGGCCCCTTAGAGACTAGCAAACCTGGTTTGCTAGAGATGCAGTGCCTGGTGTCAGAGGCCTGTGGCCCCTTAGAGACTAGCAAACCTGGTTTGCTAGAGATGCAGTACCTTGTGTCAGAGGCCTGTGGCCCCTTAGAGACTAGCAAACCTGGTTTGCTGGCGATGCAGTGCCCGGTGTCAGAGGCCTGTG
>NW_027058501.1:0-2642 GCF_011386835.1 Chrysemys picta bellii | reverse complement strand
TAAATATAAAGGGACGGGGGAGAGGGTCTGATGCAGTGCTATACAATCCTCTTACCAGTAAAGGGTTAAGAAATTCAGGTAGCCAGACTGACACCTGACCTGGCTGGCATCTGACCAACAAGGGGACAAGATACTTTCAAATCTTGGGAGGGGGGAAGACTTTGTGTGTGGCTCTTTGTCTGAGTCAGAGTGATCTTGGGAGACAAGCAGTCCCTGCAGAAAATCAATCTCCTCAACCAGTCATCTTCTCACCAAACCTCACTTTTCTAAAGTAAGTTTAGTCAGCATTGCGAGTAGGTTTCTGTTTGTTTTGCTTGGTGAGCTTTCCCTGTGTTAGAGGGAGGGGTTATTCCTGTTTTTTCTGTAACTTTAAGGTTTTGTCCAGAGGGGGAATCCCTCTGAGTTTGGAAATTGAGTACCCTGTAAAATAGTTACCATCCTGATTTTACCTTCTTTGTTTTAATAAAATCTTTCTTTTAAGAACCTGACTGTTTTCTATGGTTTTAAAACCCCGGGAGTGGGTTTTTAGATCACTGTGTAACCAATTGGTTTGATTATTCTCAAGCTTCCCAGGAAAGGGGGTGTACGGGCTTGAGAGGGTATTTTGGGGGGGAAGGGGAACTTCAAATGGTTCCTTTCCTGGATTCCTGTTTAAAACACTTGATGGTGGCAGTGAGAGAAGCATTTCTCAGGGTGCAGGGAATTTTGTACCTTGGGGGTTTTAACCTAAGCTGGTAGAAAAAGCTTAGGAGCTCTTCATGCGGGTCCCCACGTCTTTACCCTAGAGTTTAGAGTGGGGAGGGAACCCTGACAACTTCCATATCGGTGGTTCCAAATGAGTAGTTTCTAGGTATGATCCTGATGATTTTTCATACCTGGCCCAGAGCTTTTTACGGCATAAGTACTGCCCTGTCCCTCTGCAGCCAAGAGAACAAAAGACCCACACACCCAGCACTTTTTCCCAATTTGAGAGGGTACAGCTTCCTTACTGGTTCCCCTGGTCAGGTGCCAACTCATTTCAAGCTTACTTCTTAACTCTTTACAGGTAAGGCAGTTAGGGTACAGCTGCTAAGGATTCTATAGCTACTGCATGGTTGGGGTGCTACCCCCTCTCATTTATCACAGATGGGTTCCCAGATTTGTGGGTACAGCCTTTCAAAGCCCTCGAGGAAGGGAATGGACATTTCATGTGAAAAACCTGACTGACCACCCAGCAGGGGTAGAATGCGGAGATCGCTCCTAGGTGTACCTTAACGGATGAAATCGCTAGACCTGGCTGTTCCCAGACGGTTCTGGAGTATCTGCTTCATCTGAAAGATGACTCAGTGGGTGAGAGGCAGGGGTGCCGGAACAGGGGGACCAAGGGGCCATGGCCCTGCCACTTTAGCAGCAGGTGAGAGCGGGGGGAGGGGAAGGGGAGGAGTGGGCAGAGCCTGAGGAGAAGAGGTGAAGCGGGGGGGTGTGGGGGGAAAATTGGGGAAGAGGCGGAGTCACAGTTTCAGCACCGGTGGCCCCCACACTCATAGGGAGATTCTGGCACCCCGCTGAGAGGCCTTGCAGGGTAGACCAAATGGAGAAACGCTTCCACTTGGCAAGGTAAGTAGCTCTGGTAATTGGATTCCTACTGCCTAGCAAGACCTAGCAGACCTGCTCCGAACAGGCCAGTTCTGCAGGTTTAAACATGGACCTGTCAGGCAGATGGAGCATTTGGCCGCGATCTTGCGAGATCAGGTCCAGAAGGGGAGGGAGCAGCATTGGAGTTGCTACTGACATGTCTAGAAATAAGCCAAACTAGTGCTGATGTGGCCAGGCTGAGGCTATGAGAATAACCTTCGCTCTTGATCTTCAGCAAGATCTTGTGCACAAAAGGAATTGGGGGGAGAGGGGGAAGGGGAAAGGCGCAGAACAGGTGATTTCTCCAAGGGAGTAAGACAACATCTGTGAGTGAGCCCGGGTTGCAGTCACACAGACAGCAGAACGGCTGACATTTCCTGTTCTGTCTGGTCATGAACAGGTCTACGAGGGGAGTACCCACCACTGGAAAATGGTCCTTGCTATGTTGGGGCATAGGGACCATTCATGGTGAGAAGATCTGAGTTGCCAGCTTGTTCTGGGCTCCCAAAAGGGGAGAAGCTTTGAAGTGTATTGAGTGCTTTATGAAGAACTCCCACAAGCAAATGGCCTCCTGACACCGTGGGGAGAAGAGCGGGCCGCTCTCTGCCTGTTGATGTAAAACATGGCTGCCATATTGTCTGTAAGAACTTGCACCACCTTGCTTGCGATGGTGGGTAACAACACCTGACATGCTAGGCCAACCACTCTGAGCTCTCTGACATTTATCCATAGCAAGCGTTGCTGCCGGGACCACTGACCTTGTGTCGTGAGGTGCCGAAGATGGGCAGGCACTGTGAGCACCGAGTCCAAATGATGGCTGTTTGGCCGGTACACTGAGGCCAGCCAAGCCTGTAGGGGTCTGAGGTGCAACCTCGCATACCACACCTCGTATAGGCACGCGACCATGCGACCCAACAGCCTGAGTGGGCCTTGACCTGTGACGACACTAACTGAAAGTGGGCTCCTGGGAGGAAGGCCCTGGCCTGGGTAGAATTGAGCAACGCTCCGATAAACACTATCCTCTGAGC
>NW_027058500.1:0-2642 GCF_011386835.1 Chrysemys picta bellii | reverse complement strand
TGTGTGCACACTTGGCTCCTTGTGTCAGCAGTGAGTGTCCTCACCAGGAGCGATTGTATCGATTAAATTGTGGACATTGTGGGATGGTTCCTGAAAGCCAGTAACAGTCGAAGTAAGCAATGAAGTGTCTACACTGACACTGCGTTGACCTAACTACGTTGACCTTGACTCTACGCCACTTGTGGAGGTGGAGTTATTAAATCGGCATAGCTGGGCAGTTACGTCGGCGGGAACAAACTTAAGTGTAGACAAATCCATAGTTAGGTCAATGTAAGCTGCCTTGCATTGACTTAACAATATAGAGTAGACCAGGCAATAGAGAGGCAATTATGTCAGCCACCACAGTAATTAAATTGGCCGTTTATGTCCACACTACCCTCCTTCTGCTGGCGGTGTGCATCATCACCAGGAGTGCTTGCATCAACTTTAGCGGGGCCTTGTGGGGGGCTGACCAAGGCGTTGGGGCTCTGGTGGTCAGCTCCATGTGAATCTGAAATCTCCAGTTGTCAGCACCGAGTGGTGAGGCTCTGGTGGTCAGCCCAGAGTGGTGGCAGGGCTGACAGCTCAAGGGGTCAAAGGCAGCAACAGGCGATGTGAGAAACACAGTGGCTACACAGACTCTGCATCCACCTAACTACATTGACCTAAGTGCTACACCTCTTATGGAGGTGGAGCTATTAGGTTGGTGGAGTGGGTGACTTACATCGATGGGAACTACATTTCAGTGTTAGATGGATGTAAGTGTCTCACGTCAGCCTAACTCTGTAGTGTAGACCAGGCCTTAGAGTAAGTTTCCCCCACCTGAAGAAGAGCTCTGTGAAAGCTTGTCTCACTGACCAACAGAAGTTGGTCCAATAAAAGATATCACCTCGTGCACCTTGTCTCTCTGATATCCAGAGACAACATGGCTACAACAACACTGCATGAAGCACTAGTAGTCATTTGCAATGAGGGAGGGGCGTGGCTGCTTTGTAGCACCCCTGTTCACTGTTGGCACTCCTTGCCTCAGTTTCCCTCCTGAAAGTTAGTCTCCTCAGCTCTCCACACCAAGCTGTGGGGTAGCTGTGGTCTAGCCCACCAGCCAAGTCACAACAAACACAGCCCCTTCCAGGGAGCACAGTCCAAACTGAAAACTCTCCAACAAAAGGGCACAGTGCCCTTCAGCTGGCCCTGTGCGCCCTACTTCCAGCCCCTCCTCAGCGCTCTGTGCCTTGTGTCCTATCTGGCTGTTATAGAGCCTTGGATTGGCGTACCCTTTTCCTTGCACTCCTTGGCTCAGGGCCTACCATAGGAGCGAGTGAGCGAGACAGACAGACAGACAGACAGACAATCTGCTCCTGTGATTCCAACTCCAGACTGATCTCACTCTCAGTCCTTTGATAAGGCTCAGGTGTCCATTACGCTATCACCAGATGCTCCTTAGTTCTGCCCCTTCAGGCTGGGAAGCAGCTAATTAATTATGGCATAGGTATGACTGACCCTAGCTATCCTTAAAGGGGCCAGTCACGTTGTGACATGCAAGGAATCCTTAGGTCACTAGGAGACAGGGTTTACGCCCAGCTTTGCTACTAATCAGCTGTGTGACCTTGGGCAATTCAATTTGCTACACTGTCTGTTTTCCCATCTGTAAAATGGAGATAATGGAACTTGCCTGCCTTTGTAAAGAGCTCTGTGATAAATGGACAAAAAGTTGTATATAGGAAGTTAGTAGTAGTAGTAGTAACTGACTCATAGAAACCATGATGATTTATGATTCAATGGACAATTCACGAACAGAAAAAAGGGCTAAGTCTAACAAACAGATTGTGTCATTCATGGTATTACTAGTACCCTCAGGATGAAGAGTAACATGGACTTCTCAGCACTTTTATGAGCTGTGACTTAAACAGATATCACAAATGAAGGGCCTAAGCAGGTGAAAACCCAGGTGCTGCAGAATGTCGTAATGTTGCATCAGTAGGTTGCACTCTTCCCTCCTTGTTAGTACAAACCTAAGGTCCAGTCACAGTATAAGGAGTCTTGTGTTATAGAAGAAACTGGATACAATTTTGACCAGCACCTATATGACTTAGGTGCCTAAGTTTAAATTGACTTTCAGTCGGACTTAGGTTCCTAAGTCACTTCAGACCTTTTGAAAATGTTATGCACTGTCTTTCAGGTGAGATGTAAAAACAAGTCACTGCCCACTTGTCGCCATAAAATACATGGCATTCAAGTTCCAACTTGTATAACTATATTCCCTCTGCTTTTCCAATCAATGTGATTTTTTTTAACCTCCTGCACTAAACTGCTGTACAGTGTGGTTCTAAATTGTCAAACATTTGCCCTCTTTCATCTCAAATGTAGCTACATTTTACTGGCTGAACAAGTTATCCTGTGTATAGTTTGTACCTCAGTTCCTTGACTTTGCAAAGTGATTCCCGATTCTTCTGGGTGACCAGCCCTAGACGTGTTGCAGCATTATTTATTTAGGTAAAAAATGTGGTTCAAGTTTTGCCCATCTGTACACTGCTCCTAATGAGTGTCTCCTTCGATTAAACCTTGCAATGAACCCTTTGTGTGCCTTCAGATCCAACACCCCTATGGGTCAGACTTGCACAGCTGCTAGACACTGACCTCTTTTGGATTTCTGAGCCCCATTG
>NW_027058499.1:0-2643 GCF_011386835.1 Chrysemys picta bellii | reverse complement strand
CTGCAAATGGGCTGCCCCAAGCACGTGCTTGCTTTTCTGGTGCCTAGAGCTGCCCCTGCAGACCCTGGGCCTGGCCAGCGCGTCTCCCAGGACCTGGGGCCCTGCCCAGAAGGGAGCCCAGGTTGCAGGCACCACTGGGGGGTGGTGCCAGGAGCAGCTGCAGGGAGTGAATCTCTTCCAAGGGAGGGGGCTGGAGTCATTGATACAGAATTGACTACAGTTACCTGCGAATCCTCGGGCTCTTCTGAGTCCTGGAACAACCAGCAGAGAAAGAGAGGTGAGAATTCACACCGCAGAGTCACCCGGAGCGGGGATCAGGTATGTACACGGCCCCTCCCCACAGCACCCGGCTCTACACCATCTCACAACAGACCAGGGCTCAACAGGCTCCGACTCCCCCTCGGCTTTTCTGTCCCATGTTTCCCGGCTGGGTTTCTCCCCCGTGCAGATCCTGTCACACCCGCCCAGCCCAGGGGCTGCTCCAGACAGGGGAACAGGCTCCCAGCAGCTGTCGTGCCCTGCCCTAGCACAGCGACCCAGGAGTCTCCCCTCTCTCTGCAGCCAGCCCCTCTGGAAGGAGAGAGAGAGAGAGAGAGTAATTAGCCACAACCCCTGTCTCACCACTACTAGAGCCACAGCTCTTTCAAGCTGATACAATATCCCAGCACAGGCTGGCGACCAAGGCAAAAGGAGGGAGCTTCTCCTAGATATTTAGGCACCTAAAGATGCAGGTAGACACTGAGTGGGATTTTCAAATGTGCTGAAGCAGGTTAGGCAAGTCCATAGGAGTAGGAGCTTTGGAGGTTCCCACCAGACACCTAAATAACTTTGAAAGTCTGGCCCAAGGTGCTCAAACAGGAGGGTCCTGATGCTCAGCTGGTGTCAGTCAGGGAGGCGGGAATCCGGCCCTGAGTCTGTGATAACGTCTCACGTTAACCAAGAGCATCAGCCCCTGCGCTCAGATAACCAGGGAGAGAGCGGGAGGCAGCGCTGGGCACACAGATTCATGATTATGAATTATCTGCTCTCCTGAAATCTTCCCCTTTGGGCTCTGCTCTGAGCAGCCAGGGAAGCTGGGACCCCCAGGGCTCTCCCAGGATCTGGGCCCCTCTGAGCTGGGCAGTCACAGTGCTCTGAATTAAGCTCCGATCCACGAGTAATATGGGCCCAACCTGCTGGGCCAAATCCCTTCCCCTGCCCTGCTCCAATACAACGAGAGACAAACCCCCAGCAGCGCCCCTTACCCAGGAATCCCGTAACAGCCTCCTGGAGATTGTTCTCTCGCGGGAAATCCCGGATTCTCTTTTCCAGCTCAGGGAACTCGGGCGCTGGATGCGGTGACGTCGCCTTCTCGCCCCTGCAGAGACGTGTGTTTATTCCTCCCCCTCGTCAGCCCTAAGTTCCTGCCCCCCCAGAGCCAGATGGGGAGCGGGTAGGAGCTGGGCCACAGGCAGGGCTAACGCGGCTATGACCTCTGCTGCCCAGGGAATTTAGTGCCTGCACCATCTGCCGGGGCCGGCCTGGGGACTGAGGGCCTCTCTCCATCCAGAGAGAAAACCCAGCCTGGGCAGGGCCAGCCCCGGCTCCCCTCACACCCGGCCAGTCCCACGTCCCCACTAGGGCCTGGAGGGGCCGATCCCAGGGTTGAGAGAGGTGCCCATTCTCCAGGCCCAGCCTCTACTCAGCTTCTCCTCTCAGCCTCCAAGGGGCCTGTCACTCCCCATGGGGTGGGGGGCTCTGGGACGGGGACTCTGCCCCACTCGGCCCTGGGCTGGGACACTCGGCTCTCTCCCCACAAGCCCCTGGGCCCCATCACACGGGACAGGCTTTGGGCCATGACAGAGCTGGGGCCAGGTCCCAGCTGGGCCCTTGGGGTGACAGGCCCCCAGCACCATGAATAATCACCCAAGCCAGCCTGGTCCCAGGGAGGGGTCTCCAGCCAGAGCTGTAGGGCAATCCCCTCCCCTGGGTGGGTCACACAGACACCGCGGCTGCAGCCCCAGGGCAATGGGGACGGAGGGGGGCTGGATCCAGAGGGTGAGACCCTCCCATAGTTGGATAATTTTAGAATGAGTTCCCTGCAAAGCTGCACTGCAAGCCGTGACTGTTTTCTCCATACGCACAACCACCCTCCCCCCGATCCCGACACTCACCATGACTGGGGTGCTTGCGGAGCTGTGTGACTGCCCAGAGCTAGTGATAAAGTGATTGCTACTAGCTGCAAAATGCCCTTGTTAACAAAATGTTTCAATCGTTCGCTGGAATGTAAGAACATAAGAATGGCCATACTGGGTCAGACCAAAGGTCCATCTAGCCCAGTATCCTGTCTTCCGACAGTGGCCAGTACCAGGTGCCCCAGAGGGAATGAACAGAACAGGTAATCATCAAGTGATCCATCCCCTGTAACAATCCCTCTTCTATGTATTGTCCACAGCAGCCGAGACCTCGAGGAACGCACCACGCACCCCTGCCGACCGGCTTTGGCAGATAAGGAAGAAGCCAAGACCCAGCAAAGAAGATATGTTCAGAGAGGTGCTGCAGCGCGATGAGAGACAGACTACGGAACACAAAGAGTGCTGGGAAGCCGAAAGACAGGACCGAAAAGAGAATGCAGCGTTTGCTAGGCAAGCGACAGAGCGGATG
>NW_027058498.1:0-2643 GCF_011386835.1 Chrysemys picta bellii | reverse complement strand
CAGTCTCATGGTGACAGATGAGCGATGCCTTAGGGGTGACGGGCGAGGTCCTATGGCTGAAAACAAATAACTGCCCTTAGCCTCAGGGTGGCTGCCCTCCCACGTAGGTCCGTGTAGCCTAACGACCAGAGTCCGTGCGGCCGCCCTCTCCGTTAGGGCTGTGTGGCCCAACGACCACAGTCCGTGCGGCCGCCCTCTCCGTCGGGGCTGTGTGGCCCAGAGACCACAGTCCGTGCGGCCGCCCTCTCCGTTGCGGCTGTGTGGTCCAACGACCACAGTCCATGCGGCCGCCCTCTCCGTCAGGGCTGTAGGGCCCAACGACCAGAGTCCGTGCGGTCGCCCTCTCTGTCGGGGCTGTGGGGCCCAATGAACAGAGTCCGAGCGGCCGCCCTCTCCGTCGGGGCTGTGTGGCCCAACGACCAGAGTCTGTGCGGCCGCCCTCTCTGTTGCGGCTGTGTGGCCCAACAACCACAGTCCATGTGGCCGCCCTCTCCGTTGCGGCTGTGTGGTCCAACGACCACAGTCCATGCGGCCGCCCTCTCCGTCAGGGCTGTAGGGCCCAATGACCAGAGTCTGTGCGGCCGCCCTCTCCATCGGGGCTGTGTGGCCCAACGACCAGAGTCCGTGCGGCCGCCCTCTCCGTCGGGGCTGTGTGGCCCAACGACCAGAGTCCGTGCGGCCGCCCTCTCCGTCGGGGCTGTGTGGCCCAACGACCAGAGTCCGTGCGGCCGCCCTCTCCGTCGGGGCTGTGTGGCCCAACGACCAGAGTCCGTGCGGCTGCCCTCTCCGTCGGGGCTGTGTGGCCCAACGACCAGTGTCCGTGCCGCTATCCTGTCTCTCATGCCTGTGTGGCCCGATGGCTCCAGACAATATGACTGCTCTCTCCCTCAGTGCTGTGTGGTCCAGAGACTAGAGTCAATATCGCTGCCCTTCAGAACAGGGCTGTTTAGCTGAGAGTTCAGAGACAAGATGGCTGCCCCTCCTCTTGGGGCTGTGCAGTCTAGTGGCATACTGGGGAGGTGGGCTGCCACCCAAGGATGGATGGCAGCCAGGGCAGGAGGACCCGGGCCCTTGTTACTCCACCGGCTCCTAGCCCAAGGCCTTGTCCATGGCCAATGTGTTTGCCATTGATTCAGTGGGGATCCAACCAGAACATCTGACGTCACTCAGCATGACAATGGCTGGTTCACCCAGGTTACTTCCTACAAGATGTCTCTAGGCCATGGGCTGGGGGTCTCTGGGCTCCCGGCGTAGGAAACTCCCAGAGACTCCGATCTCCCCTGCACGTCTGCAGGGCCCTGGGGATGCGGCTGGGTCTTGGCTCCTCGCGGCTCTGCATTCAGGAGCTTCAGCTGCTTCTGGACTGGAGCCCACAATGTGCATCCTCCATTTTCGGCGCTCTGCCTAGACTGAGCTGAGCTGCTCCCTTTCACACGGGTGCTCCAGCTGTAGCATGTCCGGCAGGGCTGGGGAGGGGCTTGGCTTCCTCCGCCTAGACTATGGGGTTCTGTGTGACTGGTGCACCCGGCACATCCTGCTCTGCCTCTTCTGTCTCCTCCTTCCCAGGCAACAGCTGCTTTGGCGTCTCACAAGAGATGTGATCGGCGGTGGGCTCAGTTGGCTCCTGTTAGCCTCTAGATGTCTGTAGGAGGGAGAAAGGGCAGGAACACAAATCAGAAGAATAAAACCTTCAAGCAGGGGAGTTTTCCATGGCACAACCCCCCCACATACACACTTTGCTAAAGCTCATTTGCAACTTCCCTGAGAGCTGGCATTGCTTAAAGAGAGCCCCCACCCCCGCAAGCGCCGCTGCCCTGTGGGCTGGCAATGGTTGAAGGGAGTCTGGGAGAATTTCTCCTCTCTCCGCCTGGCTCTGATGACTGAGGGAATCACATGCGAGAAGCTCTGGGAATGTCGGGCTCGGTGCAGTGGGGTGAGATGTCCGACATGGAGCCCAAAGGTGGGATTGTCCTGACTCTGCAGTAACTTCATTCCAGTCAGAGAGATTTCAGAGCTCAGCTACGGGGTTCTGCCCTGTAACTGTGTGTGGGGATGGGGCAGAAGTGGGGCAGTGATGCACTCATGAAAGGAGTAGGGCTAAGGGGGGGCCCGTGCTGCAGCCACTAAAGCCCCTGTGTGCTGCGTTCCGGTCGCGCCGGCTCTGCCTGGCTGGGATGGGGGCGAGGCGGCTCCACGCGCTGCCGTTTCCCGCCCTGAGCCGCGTTGCCACGACGAGCACCACACCGGGAACCTCTGTCCCTGGTGCTGGTCTTGTCTGTAGGCTCCGCTCCCTGCAGCTCTCATTGGCCGGGAATCGTTAATCCCGCCCTGGCCCTACTCCCCAGCCCGTTCCAATCCTTCTCTTGACTCCTGACTCCGGCTCCAACCCTTGGCTCCCCTAGGCTCGACCTCCACCACCCTGACCACTAGGCCCCACCGCCTCTGCTCCAACCCCAGGCCCAACCATCCGTGCTTTGGTGTCCGACACCAGCGATATGTAGGAGTCGTTCACCTCACTGCTTTCCATGCGTATGGCCCTGCCTTTGTCAGCACTGGTTTTCATCTGCCATTGTTCTGCCCAGTCACGTGGCTTCATTAGATCCCTTTCAGCTGCTTCAAAGTCTTCTCTATGCCTGACTAACC
>NW_027058497.1:0-2644 GCF_011386835.1 Chrysemys picta bellii | reverse complement strand
GTTTCATTCATAATGTGTGAAGCTGAAAGCACATCACATTGAACAAATGAGACTGCATTAAACCCTGTGCACTGCTCTGTCCATGTGGCCAGGTTACTTCCAGCCTAACTCTCCCTGTTCCTTTTGTCCACCTGTCTGGAGTGTGAGCAACAACCTCTGGGCAGACTGATAAGAAGCAGGGCACAAACCCCAAACTGGTTGTGAGTTCTATACTTAGATTTCACCAACCAAGTATCAAGTGTGAACTCCTCAGGCACTGTAACAGCCTTAACATGAAGTCGCAAACAATCCCCAGGGGAACTCTGATTTATCTTGACACCCAGGCAAGCCTGCCTTTGTGAGATATGGTCCCTTACACCAAAAATCACAACAATATCCAGGTTACTCTCCGTCCCAAAGGAGCAGTCACTTACCCCAGGTGAGTTGCACCTCAGATCTCAAACCAAACACAACACTTGTAGCCAGTCCTACAATAAACTAGCTAAAGGTTTATTAACTAAGGAAAGAAATTAGAGTTATTTACAAGGCTAATGCAGGTGAACATACATGCACTAATGAGTCACAATCTTAAGTTTCAAAAGGTAACAGACGCTTCTATGATTAGCAAGCTCTATATGTCCCTTAGCGCTAGCCCAATCTAAGCAACTTGGGATCTCTTGCTTGCCATTGATGGATCTAACCTCTGTGAACTTACCTAATTCTTATTTGAGCCCAGACACGTCATGATACACCCCTCAATGTCACAGCTAGCCCCAACATTTTTTAAATTATTTTAATCTGTAATTCTTACCATAGTGTGTCTGTGGCCTGGCAACATGGCTATCAGGAGCTTCTGAGCAGGTCAGAGCAACCCAAGGTGATAACAGAACCAACCTGTGACATTGCCATGATACAGAATGTAAAAGGGGGGATTCTTTTTTCAAGCATGGAAAAAACTATGCTCTTTCATCCTCTTGGCTTGTGCTCCCACCTCTGCTGGACTAACCCTCCCCCTTAATTTCTTTGGGACACGACTCTTAGTTGGCAAGGAAGAGGGACAGGAATGAGATGTTCCCCAACATGCTCTGCAGCACTGATGAGTACCAGAAGGCAAAGGAGGAATGGGACGCACAGCAGGAGGAAAGAATACTGGCTCACTTCCTCAAGCATGACCATAGGAATAGGGACCAGGACCAGTTGCTGATGGAGCAGCTGATTGACCTGGTGGCCATTGGGTGCAACCTTCACCTCTAGTACAAGTGCACAGCCCACTACAGCACCAGCTCCACAAGTACAAACTCCCACTCCAGGGCTGCACTGTTCTGCAGGGTACCACGTCCTGCAGCCAGAACAGGCCCTGGAAACTCTGCGGTTGGGTGGTCAGTGAACAGCTGAATGAGCTGGAATGGACAGATGTATCCTGTGAACACCATCTGCATACAAACCGCATCACCTGTGCAACATGGGCAACACATTCTGTTGGGGGCAGGAGAGCAGAGGGCCAGACTTCTGACAGATTTAGAGCAACAGTATGAAACCTTTCTGCATCACATTCCCCCAACACATGCCCCGTCACTGCATTACTGGCTCCTCATCCCTGCGTTGCCAGGATGTGGGGCACAAGGCATCCCTCATTTCCTTTGCTTGCCTGGATCCAAACCCAGTGATGATAGGGGCACTGTCTGGTTGCTAGTAGACTGGGCAGGTGAATCAACAGGAAGCTCCCAGCTCAGTCAAGGAGAAGCTCAGCTGCTGGGAGCCCAGAGAGCAAAAGAACTCAGCTAGTGCACAGCCCCTAGAAGGAGGCCGTGAAACCCTGATCTAAAGGGGTGAAATTACAGGCCAGAGAGGATTTGAACCACAGCCCCAGGAAGCAGACTGGAAATCCTGACCTGAGGGGCTCACTCTGGGGAGCTGAACTAGGATGAATATATTAGACCCCAAGAGAGGAGGAATATTGCTTTGAGACTTCTTGCTGTGAGTGGATTTTATTTGGGAACCTAATGGGAAAATGAAGGGCCACCCGAGACCATGAGGGGTTGCCCTGGGACAGCACCTGTCTACAGTCCCGGTTTGGGATGGGATCTACATTTTATATTTTGAACATTTGTAGGATGGGAAAACCACCCCTCCCCCAGCTCTACTGTTTAGATTTGCTTGTTTCCTGTGTCCCTGTAACAGGGTCGCTGCTTCTGAACACCTGTCATGGCTGGGGATGGCTCTGCAGGTGCCTCTGCCTGTTTCTCCTCAGCAGGCTTTTCCATCTCTCCCAAGAATTCACACTGCTCAGCCCTCCGGACAGGTCACTCTCAGAGTTCAGCCCTTTTCAGGGTACTCAAAATTCAAAATAAACACGACTTGTGTTAATAGTCTCAAGTTAACATGAATTAAAGGTTTTCCATCCCTCCTGAGCTCAACTCTCAGTTCTTCTCTCTCTCATAGGAGCACTGACTCTCTGAGGTTTTCCTCGCTGGGAGTGCAAGTACAACATAAACATAAACAGTCTCCTGCACCCTCCTGGGCTTCACACTCTACTTAAACACAGTTTTTCTTAATTCTTACCATAGCGCTGACTCCCAGGGCTTTTCCTGGATCCTGGCCTCTTCTCTGCCTTGGCAGGTCACTCCCAGCCTGACCTACCTGGAGAACTTTTCTCCCCTGCAGT
>NW_027058496.1:0-2645 GCF_011386835.1 Chrysemys picta bellii | reverse complement strand
AAATAGATATTCTATAATGCCATTCTTTGGCCATGCCGTCTTAGTAAATAATGGTGCCTGGCTTTATTGCAGTGTGATCTGTTTAGCATGGAACCAGGAACTTGAAGCTGCATTTCACCACCAGGCCAAGGTAAAAACCATTTTAACTATAGATGTGCTTAATACTGTTAAATTAAAAAAAAAAAACCTTCAGGTATTGCACAGGTTGTATAGGGATTTGGGGGTAATCCTAACTTAACATGTTTGCTTGTTCTTTAACCTGAAGGCCCAAACACACATGGCAGGGGTGGGGGTGGGGTGGGGGTGAACAGAACAACCATGTGCCTTTTATATGCACGTGGGTTTACTGAAAAGTATTTTCAATGGATTTTAAAAGCAGTTTGGTTTTTATTTTGCAGAATGAGATGTCTTTAAAAAATGTTTGTGGGTTTGTTTTTTAAAGCGGTAGAAATAAACTCAAAACCTGTGTTTGTTGTACAGCCTGAAATGGATGATTTTGTTTTAAAGCTGTGACTTTTCAAATAGAAAAACACCCTAACGAATATTTTATTTTTTTAAGTTTACAAGACAGTTTCATGTGTTTTATAATGTTGTTTGCTTCACAGTACGGTCAAAACACGAGAGGGTAAACAAGCTCAGAAGAAAAAGGAAAGAGACAGCTGAAAAGGAAAATTCACCAGCATCAATGACTGATGGATGGATGAAGCCCAGTAAATATATTTTGCTTATTTGTTTCATGAGGTTTTGTATTTTAAGTAAATCCATAGGTGTGGGTGAGAAAGATGGTAAAGTTCAGTTTTGTAAAATGTCTTTTCTCCCCCCTCATAGGCACGGGCAGCTTTCCTGACAATGCTGTAGTCGAAGCTACAGGGACACCTCCACCAGAACCGCCAAAGAACCAGGAATCTGCTTTGAGACCTTTAACAACGCTAACACAAAACAGCACAAGCAGGAGCGCCGCCAGCTTTTCTGCCGCCCTAGGCGGCGGAAGGTCCCGCCCCGAAATGCCGCCCCCCCACAGAGGCGGCGGAAGGTCCCGCTGCTGAAATACCGCCGCGGTCGCCGCCCCCCAAATTGTAGCGCCGTAGGCGACCACCTAGGTCGCCTAATGGGTTGCGCCGGCCCTGAGCACGAGAGTGCAGATGAAGCATCAGGGCAGTCCAAACCTCATATACGTCAAACCCAAGGACAAAACAAAAGATTCTGGTAAAGACCAACCACGCAAACACAACTCCAGTTCCTCAGCGGCCACCACCACACCAAGCCCTGAGAAAACTGAGCAAAAACGCTCACATTCACAAACCCGGAGCACGCGCTCTAGGGGTTGTGAACGTGAGCAAAAATACACACATTCACAAACCTGGAGCACGCGCTCTAGGGGTTGTGAATAAAAAACCAAGGACTGACAGACCATTCTCCCAACACCATAAGCTCGTCACAGCTCCCCCATATTCTAGTATTTGGGAAAAGTATGATGCTTCATTCAGAAAACTGATGAAGATTTGGGGAAAATATGAGGCTTTGTTCAGAATACTGGTGGCTGCTATATCCTCAGGGGTCTAAAAGAAAGGAGAGCTGGAAACCACGTCAAAAATGCAAAAGCTCTGGCAGGTGACTTTTTGAAAAATACTTCAATTTTTCCAAAAGGTGGCTCTGAGCAGGCGTGACTAGCCGTGGAAAGGGGCCTGGGTAAAAAGGGCACCCTCAAGGGTACACATCAGCTCAGGTGTAAACAAAAGGGGGGACAGCTCTTGGTGGACAAACAAATGGCGGCCAAAAAGTTCCAGGCCAGGGTCTCAGTAAAAATTTTTAAAAAGGCTAAAGAGGTAATGAGGAAAAAAGCAAAAAGAGATGCCCCCTACTGGAGGCTCTCAAACTGGCTTGTCTGAAAATGGGGAGGTGGAACCCGACTCTCACGCAGAGTCTGATTTAGAAAATTCCCCAGAGGGCTCTCTAGAAGGTCCCCGTCTCCTCCTGATGACCCTCACGGAGGCCCCTCGGAGTCTGACTCTCAAATAGCATCTGATGTAGAAGATGCCGCTGACGGTCCCATAGAGGAACCCCCAAGTAACCCTGAAAATGCAGAGGTGTATATGGAGAGAGTGAGAAGTTGGCAACGTGAATTACCTAGATTTGGGGGGTCGGTGTAGTGTGAGGAATTTTGTTTTGTCAATCCTGAGTGAATAAATTCAGCTCAGCAGGTTGTTGAAGCCATACACAGGGGAATACAGTTAGTTCTAGATGACGTTAATGGTGATTATGATGATGATGTTCAGTTACGTTTAGAGAGCCGAAATTTAACTAACCCTTTGTTTTCAGTCAGAAGAACTAGGGATGAGCTGTCTGCTGAGGATTTCTTAACTCAGGCCTCAAAGCTGCTACAGAGCAATAGAGAGCTGCATCTCGATGGGACATTGCGCCTCGTTGTGACAGTTGTAAAAAACAGGGGTGGGGGCGCTCGTAGAGGTTTAAATTCTATCCGCGGTAGTCAAATCCTCCATAAAAAGAGACAATGCTTAGTAGACCTGATTTACACCGGTACCAATCTGTGTTTTGCGGGTGGGCTCTTGGCCGTTATGTCCGACCGTAAACCTACGGACGCGGAATTATTAGCGGGGGCGAGAAAGTTGCAGGAGAAACTGGGG
>NW_027058495.1:0-2660 GCF_011386835.1 Chrysemys picta bellii | reverse complement strand
GAGGGAAGTGGGAGGAGTTCTTAGAGGGGTCACATGACACACTTTGCTTCCGGTCATGTGTCCGCCTTGGGTGGGACTTCAGGTGACAGGTGGTCGGGGCTTAAGGGGTCAAGGGGTGGGGTTTAAGGGGCCAAGGGGAGATGATACGGTTTGATTGGTGGTATGGTCCTTATACTACTTCCGTTTTCCATACTACTGTATCCCACCCTGCCAGCATGCCCACTAACAGAAGGGGCCCACAAATTCCACCATCTCCCTAGCATCCAGCGGGCACCATCAACACAGCTCTGTGTCAAGGCATCACCCATCCTCCGTGGCCTGCCACACCCCTGCTAGTCCAGTCCAAACAATGCACCTGGAGGGTGATGGGCTTGAACACACAACTCTCAGTCCTGATGTGCAACTGCCCTCTGCTCTGCCCCTCTCCGCTTAGCTCTGCTGCTGCATCCAGCTCTGCTCGGCTCTGCAGCACCCTTGGCGACTCTAGACCTGCGCAGGGGACAGATCATCTTGCCGAACTGCCTGGTATTTTTTATGATGAGAACGAACCTCAGGACTGTTGCCCTCAAACCCAAGTCACACATACGCCTGATCAGGCTATAATCAATCCAGTCTCAGGTCCACCCGCGTCATTCACTTTTCTCCCTTGAGTGGAAGAGTTTCTTCCAGTAATTGAAGATTTGTGGTCCATGGATTAACTATGAAGTTAAATTAACTGCAGACAATTTAAATCACCCACTTACATTTTCTGGTCCTCTGAATATCCCGACAGAAACCCGGAGCGGATAGGAATGGCTTTTGCTACATTTCATCCCAGGGTTTATCAGTTTTATTGGTTTTAGACTGTTTGGCATTTTCCTGCCATTAATCAAGTTCCTCTCGAACCCACTGCTCTGCAGATCCATTCATAATGCTCCATGGATGGATACGCAGGCGGCATCACACTCGTTAGCCACCCACTTACCTGTGGCAGTTGGAAATGGGGCCCATGACCCTGAGCTCCGGAAATGCAGCCCTTGAGGAGGGAAAGGAGCAGCTCCTCCGCTACTCAGAGGAAAACAATAAAATCTAATAGATACTTAATCTGGTCTGATGTGCTTTGTGCAACAGAGGACAGCAGTGCATGTCCATACACAGTCCCCTGGAGATGTAGGGCTGGGGATCATTGCTTGACATGGCTGACTATGAATGGATTGCAATTAGGACTGGGTGGATTGGGTCTTGTTACAAGATTTGCTCATTACTTTGGGGTATGCTCATTTATTCGGGTTACTCTTCTGGGGAAGGGGATTCTGTAATTCTATCAGTGTACTGTTTGTGTCATTTGTGTTTTTATATGGAGCTCTACTTCTCCCTTCTGCAAGTCCCTTCCCAATGGAGCTATCCTGCAGGACCTAGGTTCCCCAGGGCTGGGTTTCTCCAGCCCCAGAACCGGATGAACACACACCCCCATGCAGAGTGGCTCCCCGTCACTGGGTGTGTGCAGCTGCAGGCTCCCTCTTTGTCTGTGTGTCCTGTCTGACTCCCACGTGCTGGCTCGCTCTCACCCCTTGGGAGGGCCCACTTTGCTTTGCTGCTTGGCGAGATGCAGGCTCCAGTGCCTGTAGCAGCATCCAGGAGTGGTAGCCACTGGACCACTCCAAGAGAGACGCCCAGCTCCACCCCAACAGCTGGGCGCCAGCTCCTTCCTTATCATCATCCCAGAGCTCATCTGTGCTTGGAGCAGGGCTGCCTGTGCCCAGCTGGTGGGTGCATCCACCCGGGCAGGGAGAAAGTGCAGAGAGTCCAAATCTGAATGCACTGGTTGGTTCTTTCCTTTCAAAAGTGGGGGCCAGTCTTTACTCTGGGGCTGGATTCTGTATATTTGACGTTTTCTTTCCTACTAATCTGATTGCACGGGGTTTTCTCTCTCTCTCTCTCTCTTTGTTTTTCTTTCCTTCTCAACCCCACAATAGGTGCATTGGGCCTGATTCTGATCTCCAGCTGGTGTAAACGAGGAGTAGCCCCACTGAAGTGAGTTTACATGGGGGTAAAGTCAGTGTACGTGGGATCAGGATCAGGCCCGTTGAGTTCAAGGCTCGCCTGCTGTACCCAGAGCACAGGCGGGTCTCTGATCCCACTTCCCATCTGGCAGAGAGGAGGGCTGCAAATCCCTGCCTCCCTGTCCACGCACCCCACCCACCTTTGGGTGGAAAACTCCATTAGCCCCGAGTGGGGTCAGTTAGCGTCACTCCCAGTTCCGGAACATGCCCCGAGGATGTCGCTTTTGGGGGCAGCCCCACCTGAGAGCCAGCTGGGGTGGGATGGGATTGCAGGGGCCTGGCCCAGGGGTTCCCAGGTGGCTTCCCCTGCATTACTAGATGGGAACAGCAGGCACGAAAGCAGCGAGACGTGAGGAAGCAGCCAGGGCAGGGTGGGGTGGGTGGGTGCTGTCAGTGTTGGAAAGCTGGGGGGGGGGGGAGTCTGCTTTATTGATGGAGGCAGGAAACGTTCTTTCCTTGTGATGTCTTTAAATATTTATTTTAGATGGGGGAGGGGCCGGTGAGAGAGAGGAGAACTGGGCAGCAGCTGGAGGGCCAAGAAATGCATCAAGCTTTTAAAAGCTGAACCAGCCCTGGGGAGGGTGGAGGTTTCCCTGCTTGGGGAGGGCTGTGCAGGCA
>NW_027058494.1:0-2662 GCF_011386835.1 Chrysemys picta bellii | reverse complement strand
TTCAAGCCTGAACTTCCCCACGGCCAGTTTATATCCATTCGTTCTCGTGTCCACATTAGTACTAAGCTGGAATAATTCCTCTCCCTCCCTTGTATTAATCCCTCTAATATATTTAAAGATAGCAATCATATCCCCCCTCAGCCTTCGCTTTGTCAGACTAAACAACCCAAGCTCCTCTAGTCTCCTTTCATACGACAGGTTTTCCATTCCTCTGATCATCCTAGTTCTTGCCCATGTCCTTTTATACAGTTTCCCAGTTAATGGAATGATTGGTTCCTTGACTCACTAGCCCCAATCGGACCTTGTAATCAGGTACACCTCTGTCCAATTAGGCCTTCTGTGAGGAACCAAATTAGTACTAATAGTGACCAGAGTGCTGATTCAAGTGCAAACCCTCAGCACTCTGTCACATCATATCTGGAGATATGACCCCAAAATGTCCATTACTGATCACCACACTCTATGTCCCCAGTGTTTGGGTCCTGATCATGTATCTTTTCCATATCATTGTACTCTGCTAGTGCCCAGACTCCTTGCAGAAAGGAAAAAATGACTGCAAAATGTTGTCCCTAGCAAAACTAGCAAAACTAGTCATATGAGCTGTATGAGACTGAAACTTACCTCCCGGCATCAAGTCCTTCCAGGGACACTGGTGTCCAGGATATTGCCAATGGATGACCTGTCGATGAACAGCAGACCTGACAAGTAACCGGGGCTTCCTGACTCTGTTCAGGCTGCACCTTCCTACTGATTGCTGCAGTTCTGTGCCTCTCTTTCCCCAGGCTTTCTATCCAAGCATTAGAGGCTGTGCTTTTCAAAGCTGGGAATGAGAGACTGGTGAGAGCGCTCAGGGAGCAGAGAACACAGAGTCTGCTTGAAAACCCCAAGACTCACCATGAGGGAGTGTGTCTGCTGGTGAGGTAAGAGATCTAGGAGGCATGATTTTATCCTTGGGAATCAGTAGCAAATAGAGTGGCTGAGAGGGAACCTCCAGTTTATAGCTTTGTGGGGGGTGCCCTGGGTGGAAACACACAGCTCCCATTCATAGATATCAGAGCTGTATGCTCAGAGCAGCTGAGTTTTTGAAGTGTGCAATCTACCCCATAAGCGGTTTATTTTGTCTTCCAGTGTTCTGCTAAGATCTGAACTAGTAACACCTGAGATCTTACAGAGCCTCCTCCCCTGGGTGAATTCCCCAACAGAAAACCTCCGAGTCACCAGCACAGCTTTCCTTGCCCAGGTAAGACACAGGGTTCTGAAGAGCAGTTTCACCATTAGACTGTTGTCTCATGTTTGCCTTTCTTTCGGGAGTTGTACAGTTCAGTTCATAGGAGTAATTGTCATTTTAGGTAGTAGAATGGGTCCTCCTTTATATGGAAACCTCACAGGGAATTTCATTACACCTTTCTGAGTCATTCTCTCTCTGGTATTTTTATTGCTGTCATTGCCTATGCTAGCTACACAACCACTGGTGCTGGCTGAGAGAGATACAGACAGAGTTTGAATTCCTGGACCTCTTCTGCCAAGTCCTAGTGCTGATACTAACCAACAGCTCCTGATCTTGATTTAGCTCAGCAGAACTTCTGAATGAACCTAGTGTCCTAATACTATAAAACAAGCACCATACAAATACATTCACATCTATCTTAGGTTCTCATTACTGTAGTATCTGAGTACCTCAAAACTCTTTAATGTCTGTATCCCCACGACACTCCTGGGAGGTAGGGAAGCACAATGATTCCTATTTTACAGGCAGGGAGCTGATGCACAGAAGGGCTAAGTGACTTGCCCAAGGTCTTTGAGAGAGCAGGAAATTGAACCTGGGTCTCCTAAGTCGTGGGCTAGTGTGATAGCAGCTGGACCATCCGCCCTTTCCACAGCCTTCCTCTAACATCGGCATCATATTTCCCACTTATGCTAAGCAGCTATCTTAGGGGCTCATCTGGTTCTAAGAAAAACAATCGATCTGTGCCTGTGATGGGCTGTACCTGGGCTTTGAGGCCCCTTACAAGAGGCCCCGTGGTCCTACTACACCCTGCCCCAGGAACACAGCCACAAATCTGGGTCTGACTAGAGAGGCCTCACGAAAGCAGCCAATCAGAGCCCATCAGGCTCAGCTCAAAGGAGCTGCAGGGCCTTAGCAGGTCAGTTCCTGGCAGGACCTGGAGGGGCAAGAAAGGGGGCTGCTCTCTGGACACAGAAATTCAGGGGATAGCCAGAGTTTGATTCTGGCAGCATTTGCTTAAGCTGGATTTGCAGGAAGAGGGTCCCTAAGAACTTTAACTCGGAGGTGAGGGTGAAGCTAAAAGTGGCCGGTAGGAAGAAGCAAAAATGAACTGAAATCAAGCAGTGCCTAGCTACTGTTTCCAGGGTCCATGGTTTGGAACCCAGAGTTATGGGCAGGCCCTGGTTCCCCACCATCTACAGTGGCATAAGCCCCACGGAGGGGACAGTGCTTATGGAGAGCTTGAACAAAGGGCAGAATTTCAAGGACCCAGAGTTGGGCCTGGAGACCCTAGTGAGGGCAATGGGATTGTTCTTGACTACCCCAGAAGGGGTTCATTTGGACTTTGGGACACAGCCAGAGGCCTGAGCCACAGAAGACTCACTGAGGTCGGCTGGCAGGGTGCGCCAGGGGTGAGAAAAGGACTGTGGTACCAGA
>NW_027058493.1:0-2664 GCF_011386835.1 Chrysemys picta bellii | reverse complement strand
GAGGAGAGGCAGAGGCAAACCAGCACCATGGAGTTAATCTTATATTTTAAACTTAATGAAGAAAAACCCCCCAAATTTGGCAGGAACAATACTATACTAGAAAGTGTGGAGTGATGATAGACTAGACAGTAACATCAAATACTCACTTAGGAAAATATTAAACTGTAAATCATCATTCACAATAAAAGAAGTTTTTGATTAATATGGGGTGTGACCCCGGGAGGGAGTCAGTTCCTTCTCTCCCTGGCTGCAGAGTTGTCACCCCAGTTGTCCCACCTTTGCCTCTGTCCAGCGTGTGATGCTCCTTTCTTTTGATGCTGGCACCTCTTCCCAACAGAGAGAAAGAAGAGTAGCAAAGAGAGAAAATGCAGCTTCTGTTCTGGTGCTGACTCTCGCTGGCAGCCTCACTGCGGAGAAATGCAACCCAGCCCATAGTTTGATTAGCCACTCTGGAAAAATCACACCAGCGTTGGGCTGTTTGGGGCATAGCTTTTATCTGCCTCTCTGGTCGCAGGATCACAGCAGTGCTGCAAAATACGTTTTTTTTAGCCAGCTAAGCCAGATTCTTCTTATAAAGAAAAAGGAGAGCAACAGGGAAGAGAAGGAAAAAGACACATTGGCTGGGGCAGACATCACATTGCCGGTGGTATTCAGGAGTCAGCCAGAGCTGGTGGAAGTGGCATTGCCTTCTGGGTCCCTCTCTCTGGCCTGGTCTGGTCAGGGCATCTCTCAGGATTAGGCTGAAGAAGACCTGGGGTTCCAGGGGAGGGAGGAGTGGCAGCCATGACAGCAAAGCTCACTCCTCCCCGTTCTTTCAGTCAGATGGAATAGCAGTACCCTGCGTCTGTTCAAACGTATTCCCGCCAAAATCTTTTTGAAGAACCCAAAATGGAGTATGGGGTGGAATAGTCCGCCCGCTCATTATTTTGTCCACCAATTAGGCCTAATTTCTGACAAATTTTGTTTCACTGATTTCTGATCCCATATTTCTCTTGTTTACCAGGCATGATCTTAACACAGTCTTTGAGTTATAGCAGGAGGGATTTTTGTTTGGATTAATTCAGTCTCACTCCCCTTTTCCCCTCCACATTCACTGTTATACATTATTGTGACATTTTGTGAGCTTTCACTCCTGTCTCACAGTTGAGCTCATAATTAGGGTAAATTTGCAGGCCCAATTACTACAACACCAAAAACAAAGAGACCCCATATCTGAGGTCAGGGAGGACTTTTCTCCTCTATCAGATTGGCAGAGACCCTGTTTTTTTCTTTTTTGTTTGCTTTTCTCTGCAGCATGGGGCATGGATCCCTTGCAGGTTTAAACTAGTGTAAATGGTGGAGTCTCTGTGACCTGCAATCTTTAAAATCATGATTTGAGGAGGTCAGTAACTCAGCCAGCGGTTCTGGGTCTATTACAGGAGTGGGTGGGTGAGGTTCTGTGGCCTGCGTTGTGCAGGAGGTCAGACTAGATGATCATGATGGTCCCTTCTGGCCGTAAAGTCTGTGAGTTGAAGGCAGAGGAGCACAACTCTTCCCCTCCTTGTCTAGGCTGGCTCTTTGCACACCGGCTGCTGGAGATGTGGTAAACAGTGAAGTGACAAAGTTTGCAGATTATACAAAATTACTTAAGAGAGTTAAATCCAAAGCTCCCTGCAAAGAGTTACAAAGAGATCTCACAAAATGGGCTGAAATTCACAGATGAAATTCAGTATTGATAAATGCAAAGTAATGACATTGGAAAGTATAATCCTAACTACATACAAAATGATGGAGTTTGTATTAGCTGTTACCACTCAAGAAAGAGATCTTGGAGTCATTGTGAATAGTTCTCTGAAAACATCCACTTAATGTGCAGATGCACTCAAAAAAGTGAACAGAATGTTAGGAACAACTAGGAAAGGGATAGGTAATAAGACAGAAAATATTACAATGCCACTATATAAATCACTGGTACGCCCACATCTTGAATACTGCGTGCAGTTCTGGTCATCCCATCTCAAAAAAATATATTAGATTGGAAAAAGTACAGAAAAGGTCAACAAAAATTATTAAGGGTATAGAACAGCTTTCATATGAGGAGAGATTAAAAAAACTGGGTCTGTTCAGTTTAGAAAAGAGACGAGTAAGGGGGCATATGATAGGTTGGACAGCTTTGGTGCAAGTCCTTGTATATTGTCAGTCCATTACTGGTATTATTTGTTTACAGCACAGCAGTGCCAAGAGGCTTTGTCAGGATCAGGGCCCTGTGGCACTAGGATCTCTTCAGAGAAAGAGCACAGACCGGTCCCTACCCATGAAGCGCTCAGTCTGACCAGACAGGTGTATCACGAAGTGGGAATGTTCTGTATTATTTACCTGACCCCTAAATGTTGCATTGATACCAGTGGGAGACACAGGACTGCTTGCTCTCAGGGCAGGCTAAGAGACATGGGTGTGACGGTGTCCCTAATGAAACTTTATGGGGAGATGCTTATAAATGTATATATGATGTAACTGGAATATGTTTTGTGCTACATGTGCCATGTAACATATCTCTGTAAAAGTTATGATCTACTGAATATATTCCTCCTGTTTGTATGCAAATATCATTGTTGTAGTTGAAGTTATGAATATTGGTTTTATGTTTGCTGGGTTTATATATAGCCTTGGTAAGAGCATGGGATC
>NW_027058492.1:0-2668 GCF_011386835.1 Chrysemys picta bellii | reverse complement strand
ATAGTGCCCATCTATAAAAAGGGAAATAAAAACAGCCCAGGAAACTACAGACCAGTTAGTTTAACTTCTGTGTCAGGGAAGAGCAAGTAATCAAGGAAATCATCTGCAAACACTTGGAAGGTGGTAATGTGATAGGGAATAGCCAGCATAGATTTGTAAAGAACAAATCATGTCAAACCAATCTAATAGCTTTCTTTGATAGGATAACGAGTCTTGTGGATAAGGGAGAAGCGGAGGATGTGGTATACCTAGACTTCAGTAAGGCATTTGATAGGGTCTCGCATGATATTCTTATTGATAAACTAGGCAAATACAACTTAGATGGGGTTACTATAAGGCAGGTGCATAACTGGCTGGATAACCGTACTCAGAGAGTAGTTATTAATGGTTCCAAATCCTGCTGGAAAGCTATAACAAGTGGGGTTCCGCAGGGGTCTGTTTTGGGACCGGGTCTGTTCAATATCTTCATCGATGACTTAGATATTGGCATAGAAAGTACGCTTATTAAATTTGCAGATGATACTAAACTGGGAGGCATTGCAACTGCTTAGGAGGACAGGGTCATAATTCAAAATGATCTGCACAAATTGGAGAAATGGTCTGAGGTACACAGAATGAAGTTTAAAAAAGACAAATGCAAAGTGCTCCACTTAGGAAGGAACAATCAGTTTCACACATACAGAATGGGAAGAGATTGTCTAGGAAGGAGTACAGCAGAAAGAGATCTAGGCGTTATAGTGGACCACAAGCTAAATATGAGTCAACAGTGTGATGCTGTTGCAAAAAAAGCAAACATGATTCTGGGATGCATTAACAGGTGTGTTATGAGCAAGACATGAGAAGTCATTCTTCTGCTCTACTCTGCGCTGGTTAGGCCTCAACTGGAGTATTGTGTCCAGTTCTGGGCACCACATTTCAAGGAAGATGTGGAGAAATTGGAGAGGGTCCAGAGAAGAGCAACAAGAATGATTAAAGGTCTTGAGAACATGACCTATGAAGGAAGGCTGAAAGAATTGGATTTGTTTAGTTTGGAAAAGAGAAGACTGAGAGGGGACATGATAGCAGTTTTCAGGTATCTAAAAGGGTGTCATAAGGAGGAGGGAGAAAACTTGTTCAGTAAATACTGGAATAAACTGCCTAGGGAGGTTGTGGAATCTCCATCTCTGGAGATATTTAAGAGTAGGTTAGATAAATATCTATCCGGGATGGTCTAGACAGTATTTGGTCCTGCCATGAGGGCAGGGGACTGGACTCAATGACCTCTCGAGGTCCCTTCCAGTCCTAGAATCTATGAATCTATGAAAGAGGCACCAACCTGTCAAGTGTGATCTAAGGAGCAGGAAAAGAATCTGGGAATTACCTTTTGTAAAATCTCATCTTCTTTCGAAAACCTGTGGAAATAGCTGATTCAAGAAGTTGTTGACAGATGGATAGTACACGTCTATCAGCTCCTGGGTTCACCTGCCGTTGTCAACCAAGCAAGTTGGCAGACTGAAGGCAGGACAAGAAGCTGAACCAGAACGGTCTTTGCTCTTGTCACACAACATCACAATAAACTTATGCATATACACACACACACACACATAGACATACAGACAGAGGCTGGTACCATTAGCAACACTGAGAGACTCGGCCAAAATCTCTAGGAATTTTGATTTCTGGGAGGGGATGCACAAAGGACTGATACTTTGCATGTACAGAATATATCACATTGTACCTGGGGAGTCACAAAGTAGTTTACAAACTTGAATTCAAGGAGCTTGACAGCTGCCCGGAGCAGGACCAGGTGATGGTGGGGCTGCGAGCTGCAGCGGGATGCGCTGGACTGGGTTTCACTCTGGCGGAGCAGGTGAGAGGGTCTGGGGGCCAGTGCACTGGGGGAGGGGCTGTCACCCCAGTGACTGAAGCCCGGAGCACTGACCCCCTCACCCCTCTTGTGGCTGAAGTCCAGAGCCCCAACCTCCCTCCCTGCTCTCCAGTGGATGAGTCCCAGAGCCCAGACCCCCCACTCCCTTCCACCTCCCCAGCGGCTGAAGCTTGGAGTCCTGACCCCCTCCCATGGCAGCCAAAGACCAGGTCTCTTCCCTTCATCTCTCTTGGTGGCTTGAACCTGGACCACAAGCCCGGAGTTCTCCCTTCCCCCCTCCGCCCTGGGTGCTATAGCCCGGATCCTGGAGTCTCTACCCAGTTGTGGGAGACCAGAGCCCCAAACCCAGAGCTCCCCCTCCATCGATCAAGCCTGGAGCCCTGAGCCCATCTCCACCCCCGGGAGTTGTTTCGGAAGATGGTACACATCTATGTAGGGCCCTATGATCTCTCTTTTATTATTGGGGATTTTCCAATTTAGTATTTTCTGAGTTTTGTCCTTTCCATTTCTTAAAAATTAATTCCGTCTTTCTGGTTTTTGTGTTAATCACAATTGTTTGATACACTGACCACAGTTAAGTAGCTTTACTATAAATGCACACAAATGTTCAGAAGTGGCTTGCAAGGAGAGAAACTGATTTTACTAAAAGAATCCTACAATTTAAATAAAACTTCCTGCAGATGCCCAGTGTACGGCAAAAGTGACACTTTTAACTGACCTTTTAAAGTAGCTGTCAGTAACACGACCAGCTGACATTGCTGAACAGTGACACTACAGTCCACAGCAGTGTGTGTGTGCATG
>NW_027058490.1:0-2670 GCF_011386835.1 Chrysemys picta bellii | reverse complement strand
CTATGGTATGCAAGGGGTTAGATGAGATGCTCTAAATGTCTCTTCTGGCCATAAAGTCCCCTAATTTTGGAAACACTGAGTGTAGCATTGGGAGCAGCCTCTGATGTTTTACCGTCTAGCCGGCTTGCTTCCTAGAATGAACAGGCATTGAGTGGGGTGATCCACAGAGAGTAGCTGAAACCTTCAAAGTGTCAGGCCAGCAACAGGACATTAGCACTTCCGGGGAAGGGTGGGTGTGGCAGTGATATCACAAAGGCCTTTTGCAGGACGTCAGCCTATTGGTCAAAGGTGTTAGGGAGGTGGTGACCTCCGAGAGAGATGCTGACATCAGCCTGGCAGGACAGGAGCACAGGGCCAGGGAAACCTCAGAGACCCCTGTGGCTTTGCTTCAGCAAGTCTCCTTCTCGAGGTCTCTCTTTGAGGACTGAGAGAGTGTTAGGGTTGACGTATGTGAGTGTGAGCAGGAGCCTCTTTCGAGTTTTCTCCTTTCCTTTTGACGGATTTTACTATAAAACAGACGTCCCTATTTAGAAGATAAGAGCCTCCAAGAGGTTTTGGAACCTGCTCAGTCTGATCCATCTGGTGCCAGCTGAATTCTAGGCATGGAAAACAGTAGTTTAAGATGGCAGAATTTTATTCCCTCCCTGGGATTTTGTCCCGTAGAATCACTGGGGACATTAGGGTTTGTCCTTTTCGTTTTACCTTTTCCTCCATCCCTCCTTCCTTTCTCTTCATCTCTTACTTCTTTTGTCCTTTCTCCTGTTCCCCTTTCACCACCAGGAGTGGTGTGTGTGTGTGTGTGTTTGTGTGTGTGTTGCTGGGGGTGCTCTTCACCTCCCCTTGTGGGGAGTTCATCCAAAACTGTCGGGTTCAAATAGTGCTTGGACTCCACGGACACTAGATGCTGCCATCCTGTGGCTTAGCATTAGTGTCTGGGACAACTTGGGGCAAGATCTCAACTTCCCCGCAACCCACTTCACTGCTGGCAGAATCCCTCCTGCCCCCCCTGCTAGGGCCGCCTCCCTGCGCAACCTGGGTTGGGGTGGAGAAGAGGGTTCTGATAACTTGAGCTGTGGTTTGGAGGTAGAACAGCTGTCAAGGGTACTGAGGGGGAGGTAGCAGGAGCTCACCCTACAAGGTGGTGGGTTGGCACTGGAGGTTACTAGAAAGGACAAGAAGACTCCATTCTGGGGTTCAGGAGGTGAATTCATCCCTCAGTGGTGGGCAGGTAGTCAGTTTAAATACTGCTGGTTCCAGGTGCCCTTAATTTCCCCTGATTCCTCGGGGCGTTTGAGTCTCTGACAGGTTCTCGTTCCCTTGCAGGAGGAGGACGTCACGGCCAAAGTGATGCACCCGCATCATCCGCCATTTGCGCCAGGTGCCTGAGACACTGCAGGGGCTGCGCCTCTGAGGCCTTCAGCAACTCCCGCTCCCTGCTGCAGGTACTGCTCTGTCTCCCTGTAAATGGCGAGCTAGTGGAAGGGGAAATGGAGCCCCCTGGCACTCACTAAAAGGGAAAGTGGTGGATTCTCCATCTCTTGATGTCATTGAATGAAGACTAGATGCCTTTCTGGAATGTGTGCGCCCAAAAAGTAACTATTGTACTATACAGGAGGCCTATGATATGCAGGGACTTAGATGAGATGCTCTAAAGGTCTCTTGTGGCCATAAAGTCTACAAATTTTGGAAACACTGAGTGTAGTATTGGGAGCAGCCTGTGATGTTTTACTGTCTAGCCGGCTTGCTTCCTAGAATGAAGACGCATTGAGTGGGGTGATCCACAGAGAGTACCTGTGTCAAGGCTGTATCCCCACTTTGAAGTTTAGGGTACAAATGTAGGGGCCTGCATGAAAACTTCTAAGCTTAACCACCATCCCAAGGCTAATTTCCTCCCCTGGGTAGCCTTGAGAAACCTTTCAGCAATTCCCTGGTGAATACAGATCCAAACCCCTTGGATCTTAAAACAAGGAGAAATAAACCATCCCCCCTCCTTCCTCCCACCAACTTCTGGTGAATACAGATCCAACCCCCTTGGATCTAAAAGAAGGAGAAATTAACCATTCCCCTCCTTCCTCCCACCAACTCCTGGTGAATCAAGATCCAAACTCCTTGGATCTTAAAACAAGGAAAAATCAATCAGGTTCTTAAAAATAAGGCTTTTAATTAAAGAAAAAGGTAAAAATCATCTCTGTAAAATCAGTATGGAAATTTACCTTACAGGGTAATCAAACTTAAAGAGCTCAGAGGACTCCCCTCTAGTCTTAGGTTCAAAGTACAGCAAACAAAGATAAACACTCTAGTAAAAGGTACATTTACAAGTTGAGAAAACAAAGGAAAACTAACACGCCTTGTTTGAAATAGGAGAGACTTGTTTAGAAAGATGTGGAGAACCTGGATTGATGTCTGGTCCCTCTCAGTCCCGAGGGCGAACACCCACACAAACAAAGAACACAAACAAAAGCCTTCCCCTCCCCAAGATTTGAAAGTATCTTGTCCCCTTATTGGTCCTTTAGGTCAGATGCCAGCCAGGTTACCTGAGCTTCTTAACCCTTTACAGGGAAAAGGATTTTGGAGTCTTTGGCCAGGAGGATTTTATAGTACTGTACACAGGACAGCTGTTACCCTTCCCTTTATAGTTATGACAACCTCAAACCTTCAAAGTGTCAGGCC
>NW_027058489.1:0-2670 GCF_011386835.1 Chrysemys picta bellii | reverse complement strand
CAGACGTCCGAAATGCAGGCAGTGCAATGTTCATTGGGGTTAGTTTCCAGCAGGCATCTCCATAGCTCTACACGCCAGGAGAGTCTGTTTCCCAGTGTTCTGTTCCCAGATCTGACACCACAGAACATTTATCCACGTCCCCCTTCACCACTCCTCTTTCTTAGCAGGCCCAAATATACCTGCAGTGCACTCCTTGGACTCACCTGCTGTAGAATTTTAAGGGCAGCCTTAGCCTGAGAGTGAGACCAGACCAGGCTCCAGATTGCACCAGTGATGCTCAGGCACTAAAACTGCAGCAGCCACAACTCTGGCTTTTCTGTAATTAGCAGACTTCAAACCCGTGCACAGAGACCCCAAGGGATTGCTAGTACATCACCTTAACCACTCAGTCACAACTATTTCATTCACAGCTATCTCTCACCATACCATAGCTATGTTCTCACTGAACTATCACTTCCAATTGTTTGCTCAGACCAGCTTCCACAATACACTCACTTGTGTAAGTGTGTCCATGGCTGAACAGCAAGAGTTCCTGCCCAAGGAGTAATGGATCTAGGGGTTATAGTGGACCACAAGCTAAATATGAGTCAACAGTGTGATGCTGTTGCAAAAAAAGCAAATGTGATTCTGGGATGCATTAACAGGTGTGTTGTGAGCAAGACACGAGAAGTCATTCTTCCGTGCTGGTTACGCCTCAACTGGAGTATTGTGTCCAGTTCTGAGCACTGCATTTCAAGAAAGATGTGGAGAAATTGGAGAGGGTCTAGAGAAGAACAACAAGAATGATTAAAGGTCTTAAGAACATGACCTATGAAGGAAGGCTGAAAGAATTGGGTTTGTTTAGTTTGGAAAAGAGAAGAGTGAGAGGGGACCTGATAGCAGTTTTCAGGTATCTAAAAGGGTGTCATAAAGAGGTGGGAGAAAACTTGTTCATCCTAGCCTCTAAGGATAGAACAAGAAGCAATGGGCTTAAACTGCAGCAAGGGAGGTTTAGGTTGGACATTAGGAAAAAGTTCCTAACTGTCAGGGTTGTTAAACACTGGAATAAATTGCCTAGGGAGGCTGTGGAATCTCCATCTCTGGAGATATTTAAGGTTAGATAAATGTCTATCAGGGATGGTCTAGACAATATTTGGTCCTGCCATGAAGGCAGGGGACTGGAATCGATGACCTCTCAAAGTCCCTTCCAGTCCTAGAATCTATGAATCTATGTATAAATTGCAGTGGAGGAGGTTTAGGTTGAATATTAGGAAAAACTTTTTCACTAGGAGGGTGGTGAAGCACTGGAATGGGTTCCCTAGGGAGGTGGTGGAATCTCCTTCCTTAGAGGTTTTTAAGGTCAGGCTTGACAAAGCCCTGGCTGGGATGATTTCGTTGGGAATTGGTCCTGCTTTGAGCAGGGGGTTGGACTAGATACCTCCTGAGGTCCCTTCCAACCCTGATATTCTATGATTTTATGATTTCCCTTCGGTCTGGAGCATGATTTGAGTGTGTCTGTGGTTAGTGATATTGCTGTAGATTGTTCATTCCCTGCCATGATGATTCAGACAGTCCCTTTCCCAGTCATATCTCCAGCACATCAGTGATTCCAATAGGGCCGTCTCTGCACTACAGAGTTTTGTCGACAGTCAGAAAGCGCTATAAGAAAATCAGTTTTGCATGTTCACATGACGCTCCTGCGATCGGCAGCTTTTGGCAGGTGAACACCCTGCAATGCCACGTCTGGCGACAAAACTGTCCTGGTTTGGTGACAAAATAAAACCACCTCGACGAGAGGCTGAGAGCTTTTTGTGGCAAACTTAAAGCAAGAAAGTATCAGTGTAGACGCTGCTGGTTATTATATCACCATAACTGAACTCCACCAGTATCCCACATGCCCGCTGTGAGCTGGCTGCCCTGCATTCCTGCTACAGAGGCTGGGCCCCTCCCCGTCCATCGCGCCGGGAAGCTCTGACAGCTGAGCCTGCTGCCCTGCTCCGGCATCCAGGAGCAAATCACTGCCGTGGAATGCGGCTCCCCCGCACTGCAAACACAGAGCCGGGGCAGGAGCTTCCTTACAGTGGGGGGGCCCCCGGCGTCTGAACTGCGGCCCCACCCTCTCACAACGCCCCTTTCCCCAAGGCCCCTCACTCACTCCACCCCTTCTCCCTGAGACCCCACCCCTCCCCTCCCCCGAGGCCACACCCACAGAACGCCTCTTCCCCCCAAGACTCCGCTTTGTCCCCCCTTCCGTCATTCATCCTTACAGCTGCTAAAAAGTGGTTGGGGCATGGCCCTCTAACCCCCCATTTCCAGCACCCGAGAGCTAGGCAGGCAGCAGCGTGTGAGAGAGAGAGAGAGAGAGAGACTGCTGTGCTGTGCTGTGCTGAGCTGTGCCATTGAGGGAAGCGGGGGCTGATGTCGGGGCTGTCCCCCTCCCCTGCCTGGTTGCTTCCAGCAGCTGTCTGAACGTAGAGACAGCGTGCCGACACACTCCCTCTTCCCCAGCACCCACATGGTCTCTGCCCCGTCATGCACACTGCAGTTGAAAAGCAGCTGCAATCTAGTAGGAGGCCCATGGAACAATGGGATAGAGAAACCTGTATCATGTGATGCTGTACCGGCCCATGAGGCATTGCAAATCTTTCTCAAAGCACCCTGCGGCCAGTTGCACAGCAGGATAGCTACCCA
>NW_027058488.1:0-2670 GCF_011386835.1 Chrysemys picta bellii | reverse complement strand
GAAAAGCCAGTGCCTGTACTGTATTTTAGGTATCAGTGCTGCCTGATTATTCAGGAGTTTGGAGGATTAGCCCAGGATGATGATTTTTACTTCAAAAGTAGATTAGTGGAAGTCGACAGCCTCATGTCCAGCCATACGCAGTGCGAAGTGATAATAAGTATAGAACTGCTAGTTACTTGGGTCCCATGTCACACACTCCGACTGGATAAATGATGAATCTGTAATGACATTACATAGAATTGAGACAGATGGCTCTGGCTTTTGATAAATGCATACATCTTCATAATCAGATCATAATCCCAATGCCTGGAAGATCAATTGGAATATAATAACTAAAATCATTTTGCTGGTTTGACTGTAAGATGCGCATTAAAAACAGAACTGGTCTTAATTTAATTAGACCTGTGCCTTCTTCAACGTGAAATTAAACAAGAAGAAATGAAACCATAAGAAAACAAATACAGGGACATTCGCATCTTATTTTACTTTGAACTCGTGTTATTTATCCTACTGCATATAATGAAATACCATTGCCAAAAAGAAAAGACAATTATTTTCTCTCCAATGGACATTAAGACAGATTGATGGTCTCCACTATAAAAAGGACTAAATGAAATTCTTGACATCTTTTCAGCAAGATCTCATTTCACTCCTAAGACTCTAGTTATGATGAAGCTTATAATACGGTCCACCTGTTATTGATAGTGATGTTTAATATTTGACTGGCTATTTAAGGTGCAAAGTCCTTGAGATAAATCTCTCTTTCCTGATTTTACTAGTTTACTTTAGGCACACATACTGGAAATTGAAATGATTGACTAAGGACCCGGTGTAAAAATTACCATTTGAAATAATGTCATTAGCAAAAAGTGAGGATTTTTGAGAACAAAATAATTATGAAGCTCATTAAATTCACAGTTTCTGCATATTGCAGATTAGTAAAAGACTAATGGCGGATCTCAGCCCATAATTTTGCAGAGTAGTAGTGTATTATCGGAATGACTGTCATTTACCCTAAATTTAAATCCTTGCTCCTGCACATAAATAAATATCTTTCCCTCATTTGCATGGGATTTAGGATATCTTTCGGTAAAATAAAGGCAATATGTGGTTCTGCACAGAATTTCAGCCAAACTTGGATTATCGTTACAGTAACTCCTAGAAACCCTAATTAAGATCAGAGGTCCTTTATGCTGGGTGCTTTACAAATATGTAGCATGAGATAATCCTGTCATGAAGATTTTACAATCCAAATAGACAAAGGGGTGGAGGGGAAACAGAGGGGCAGAGAGAAGTGACTTGACCAAGGTCACACAGCACATTATCATAGAATCATAGAATATCAGGGTTGGAAGGGACCTCAGGAGGTCATCTAGTCCAACCCCCTGCTCAAAGCAGGACCAATTCCCAACTAAATCATCCCAGCCAGGGCTTTGTCAAGCCGGGCCCTAAAAACCTCCAAGGAAGGAGATTCTACCACCTCCCTAGGTAACGCATTCCAGTGCTTCACCACCCTCCTAGTGAAATAGTGTTTCCTAATATCCAACCTAGACCTCCCCCACTGCAACTTGAGACCATTGCTCCTTGTTCTGTCATCTGCTACCACTGAGAACAGCCGAGCTCCATCCTCTTTGGAACCCCCCTTCAGGTAGTTGAAAGCAGCTATCAAATTCCCCCTCATTCTTCTCTTCTGGAGACTAAACAATACCCAGTTCCCTCAGCCTCTCCTCATAAGTCATGTGCTCCAGCTCCCTAATCATTTTTGTTGCCCTCCACTGGACTCTTTCCAATTTTTCCACATCCTTCTTGTAGTGTAAGGCCCAAAACTGGACACAGTACTCCAGATGAGGCCTCACCAATGTCAAATAAAGGGGAATGATCACGTTCCTCGATCTGCTGGCAATGCCCCTACTTATACAACCCAAAATGCTGTTAGCCTTCTTGGCAACAAGAGCACACTGTTGACTCATATCCAGCTTCTCGGCCAGCATAATCCCTAGGTCCTTTTCTGCAGAACTGCTACCTAGCCATTCGGTCCCTAGTCTGTAGCAGTGCATAGGATTCTTCCGTCCTAAGTGCAGGACTCTGCACTTGTCCTTGTTGAACCTCATCAGGTTTTTTTGGCCCAATCCTCTAATTTGTCTAGGTCCCTCTGTATCTGATCCCTACCCTTCAGCGTATCTAACACGCCTCCCAGTTTAGTGTCATCTGCAAACTTGCTGAGAGTGCAGTCCACACCATCCTCCAGATCATTAATAAAGATATTAAACAAAACCGGCCCCAGGACCGACCCTTGGGGCACTCCGCTTGAAACCGGCTGCCAACTAGATATGGAGCCGTTGATCAGTACCCGTTGAGCCCGACGATCTAGCCAGCTTTCTATCCACCTTACAGTCCAGCCCATACTTCTTGGCGGCAAGAATACTGTGGGAGACCATATCAAAAGCTTTGTTAAAGTCAAGGAATAACACTTCCACTGCTTTCCCCTCATCCACAGAGACAGTTATCTCATCATAGAAGGTAATTAGGTTAGTCAGGCACGACTTCCCCTTGGTGAATCCATGCTGACTGTTCCTGATCACTTTCCTCTCCTCAAAATGCTTCAAAACTGATTCCTTGAGGACCTGCTCCATGATTTTTCCAGGGACTGAGGTGAAGCTGACTGGCCTG
>NW_027058487.1:0-2670 GCF_011386835.1 Chrysemys picta bellii | reverse complement strand
CCCTTGCCCTGCCTGCAGCCAGACCCTACCTCCAGTGAGCCCCTGCCCTGCCTCCAGCCAGCCCCATGTCCACTGGTGCCCTGCAGTTCCCAGGGCAGTAACCCTGCACACCTGCTTCAATGAGGGGGGCAGGGAGCAGCTGGGACCCCCACATGTGCACACCACTAGGGTGACCAGACAGCAAGTGTCAAAAATCGGGACAGGGGGTGGGGGATAATAGGATCCTATAAGAAAAAGACCCCAAAATCGGGACTGTCCCTATAAAATCAGGACATCTGGTCACCCTAGCACACCCCCAGGGAATGGGGGGACCCACACACGTGAAACGGAACTCATTAATAACCGATCAACAGCATATATGATGCAATGTACATAATATATAATTTTATTATTTATATAGTTATGGAAAGTAAATAATACATGGAAGAAATGAAAGGCTTCTTTTTACATTATTTTTTTTTGTTAGTCATCCCTGACGGGGCCCCGCCAAAAATGTTCGAATTGGGCCCGGCCCTTCCTAAAGCCGGCCCTGCTGGAGAGAACAGGAGGATTCAGTGAGCAGGGGCTGCCAATCTGTCCCATTCACCAGGGCTGCCATCCTGCGGCTTCAGCATTAGTGGCTGGGGTGACTTGGGGAAAGGTCTCAACCTCTCCACATCCCACTTCACTGCTGCCAGAATCCCTCCTGCCCCCCCGCTACAGTCCCCTCCCTACCCAACCTGGGTGGGGCTGGAGGAGAGGGGTCTGAGAACTTGAGCTGTGGATTGGAGGTGGAACAGCTGTCAGGGGTACTGAGAGGGAGGTGGCAGGAGCTCCCCATACAAGGACGGGGGTTGCCACTGGAGGTCACTAGGAAGGACAACAAGACTCCATCCTGGGGGTCAGGAGGGGGAATCCATCCCTCAGAGGTGGGCAGGGGCTGGGTGGAAATGCTGCTGGTTCCAGGGGCCATTAATCCCCCCTGATTCCTCGGAGGCGTCTGAGTCTCAGACAGGTTCTCGTTCCCTTGCAGCATGAGGATGTCACGGCCAATGTGATGCGCCAGCTCCGTATCATGTGGCACTTGCGCCAGGTGCCCGAGGCGCTGCAGGGCCTGTGCCTCTGAGGCCACCAGGAACTCCCGCTCCCTGCTGCTGGTACTGCTCTGGCTCTCTGTAAATGGGGAGCTAGTGGAAGGGGAAATGGAGCCCCCTGGCACTCACAGAAAGCTGATTACAGAATGAGCCCGAACTGAGAGGCACCATATCCGCCCCCCTAAAGAGCCAGACTTCAGTGGTGATACACCCCAGCTGGGGTAGCAACAGGATTGAGAACGAGGTAGGAAGTCCAGAGCAGCAAGGAAAGCCTGGAGGAGAACTTGAGAAGAGAGGTTGGAAAAGTGCAGCAAAGAGAAAGGTGCAGACCTAGCTGTTGGGTCCAGGGCTATGCCCATGGACAAAAAGAGCAGAGAAGGAGAGCATGCCTGGGCTGTGCTGAGAAGGTTAGCCCAGGGAGAAGGGCATGAGAAAGTGTACAAGCGTGGCCTAATTCCAAGATGGGAGCAAGAGTTCTTTGTTTTGGAGGCAGAGAAGCAGGCAATATCAAAAGACACGGCCTGCTTAGCAAATTGCTGAGTGGCTGAACGAGGGGCCAGGGCCCTAAGAAGTTAGAAAGAAAGGAGAAGGTGTCCTCTGACACAAACCCCTATGAGGCAGGCAAGGTGGAGGTGGCTGGGGTGGCCATGGACCTTGCAGACCCTCCACCAACACACCCTGTCGGGTGCTGCAGGGAGATGAAGGACGAAATGATTGGCCCAGAGATGAAGCAGACTGGAGGAGGGACAAACACAAGGGTGGAGCAGTCCATGGTGGGTTCTCAGACCCTGACCGAAAAGGTTTTGGCATATGCAGCGGCAGTAGTTGTAATTGCCAGCTGTGGGAGGGAGTGTGCAGCAGTGGTTAGTGAAGGGGCCTGGAAATAAGGACTGCTGGGTCTATTGGAGAGTGTCACTAGGAGCAGTGCATAAGATGAGGTGTCCTATCATGTTTACTCAGATCAGATTAGGACATAATAGAATGGCTGAAATAGTTTATTTTATTTGTATTGTATTATTTTGCAATTGTTAAGAGCAGCAACTACTTAGCTCAGACTGAAGCATCTTGTCTAATTTTTGAGATCTAAGTGTCTCCTCTTTGAGTGCGACGAGACAATTTATCACATTGTGACAAAGAATTTTCATTGCCACTTGTTATGATTTCAAGAAACAAACTGGTTTAGTTTGAATAGGATTTTCGGTCAGAAACGGTTTCAATGAAATTTCCCCACCATCTCGATTCCTGGGCTCTATCTCTGCCTTTCGGGGGATGTTGCTGTCTGTTAGAACAGGAGTCTGATTTGGATAGGGATAGAGACCTCTTCAATGTTTTTAATGAAGTAAATACTAATGGGAATTGTGTGATCATGGGAGACTTTAACTTCCTAGATATAGACTGGAGGACAAGTGCTATTAATATAATAGGGCTCAGATTTTCCTAGATGTGATAGCTGATGGATTCCTTCACCAAGTAGTTGCTGAACCAACAAGAGGGGATGCCATTTTAGATTTGGTTTTGGTGAGTAGTGAGGATCTCTTAGAAGAAATGGTTGTAGGGGACAGCCTGGGTTTTAGCTATCATGAGTTAATTCAGTTTA
>NW_027058486.1:0-2671 GCF_011386835.1 Chrysemys picta bellii | reverse complement strand
ACTAAATCGGGGGGCCCAGATAATCTTCATCCAAGAATATTAAAGGAACTGGCACGTGAAATTGCAAGCCCATTAGCAAGAATTTTTAATGAATCTGTAAACTCAGAGGTTGCACCGTATGACTGGAGAATTGCTAACATAGTTCCTATTTTTAAGAAAGGGGGGGGAAAGTGATCTGGGTAATTACAGGCCTGTTAGTTTGACATCTGTAGTATGCAAGGTATTGGAAAAAAAATTGAAGGAGAAAGTAGTTAAGGAAATTGAGGTCAATGGTAATTGGGACAAAATACAACATGGTTTTACAAAAGGTAGATAGTGCCAAACCAACCTGATCTCGTTCTTTGAGAAGGTAACAGATTTTTTAGACAAAGGAAATGCAGTGGATCTAATTTACCTCGATTTCAGTAAGGCATTTGGTACGGTCCACATGGGGAATTATTAGCTAAATTGGAAAAGATGGAGATCGATTTGAAAATTGAAAGGTGGATAAGGAACTGGTTAAAGGGGAGACTACAACTGGTCATACTGAAAGATGAACTGTCAGGCTGGAGGGAGGTTACTAGTGGAGTTCCTCATTGATCGGTTTTGGGACCAACCTTATTTAATGTTTTTATTACTGACCTTGGCACAAGAAGTGGGAGTGTGCTAATACAGTTTGCAGATGACACAAAGCTGGAAGGTATTTCCAATACAGAGAAGGACCAGGATATCATACAGGAAGACCTGGATGACCTTGTAAACTGGAGTAATAGTAATAGGATGGAATTTAATAGTGAAAAGTGCAAGGTTGCAAGGTCATGCATTTAGGGATTAATAACAAGAATTTTTGTTATAAGCTGGGGTCTCATCAGTTGGAAGTAACAGAGAAGGAGAAAGACCTCGGAATATTGGTTGATCATAGGATGACTACGCGCTGCCAATGTGATATGATTGTGAAAAAAAGCTAATGTGGTCTTGGGATGCATTAGGCGAAGTATTTCCAGTAGAGATAAGGAGGTGTTAGTACCATTATACAAGGCACTGCCGAGACCTCATCTGGAATATTGTGTGCAGTTCTGGTCTCCCATGTTTAAGAAGGATGAATTCAAACTGGAACAGGTACAGAGAAGGGCTACTAGGATGATCCGAGGAATGGAAAACCTGTCTTATGAAAGGAGACTCAAAGAGTTTGGCTTGTTTAGCCAAACCAAAAGAAGGCTGAGGGGAGATATGATTGCTCTCTATAAATATACCAGAGGGATAAACACTAGGGAGGGAGAGGAATTATTTAAGCTTAGTACCAATGTGGACACAAGAACAAATGGATATAAACTGGACACTAGGAAGTTTAGACTTGAAATTAGACAAAGGTTTCTAACCATCAGAGGAGTGAAGTTCTGGAACAGCCTTCCAAGGGGAGCAGTGCATATCTGGCTTCAAGACTGAGCTTGATAAGTTTATGGAGGGGATGGTATGATGGGATAGCCTAAATTTGGCAATGAATTGATCTTTGACTATTAGCAGTAAATATACCCAGTGGCCTGTGATGGGATGTTAGATGGGGTGGGATCTGAGTTACTACAGAGAATTCTTTCCTGGGTGCTGGCTGGTGAGTCTTGCCCACATTCTCAGGGTTTAACTGATCGCCATATTTGGGGCGGGAAGGAATTTTCCTCTAGGGCAGATTGGCAGAGGCCCTGGGGCAGTGGTCCCCAACCTTTTTTGTCTGGCAGGTCCCAGATGACGAGCCACGAAGGACTGTGGCGGTGGACAAGCATCCACCGAAATGACAATGACAAGCGGCAACGTCAATAGGCGTCGCCGCCAAAATGCCGCCGACAAGCAGCGTCATCCATAGGCTTCACCGCCGAAAATCGGATGATGTGTGTCAGCGGCATTTCAGCGGATGCTTGTCTGCCGGCCATGGCACCCACAGGCACCACGTTGGGGACCCCTGCCCTGGGGCGGTTTCACCTTCCTCTGCAGCATGGGGCACAGGTCTCTTGCTGGAGGATTATCTGCACCTTGAAGACTTTAAACCACAAGTTAGGGGTTTGTTACAGGAGTGGCTGGGTGAGATTCTGTGGCCTGCGTTGTGCAGGAGGTCAGACTAGATGATCATGATGGTCCCTTCTGACCTTAAAGTCTTTGAGTCTATGAGACAATTCCTCTGTTTCACTCTTCCTTCGAGCCCTGACACTACAGATGTATGACAAGCAGACAGCGAAGCAGTTGCTATATCCAAAGTTGTTTAGGATTTGACTTTGGATCCAGTAACAGCGTGTAGCCTTTTTCTTTTTCCACTCACTCAGACAATGAGGCTGAAGGCTGGAGGATCTTGGGCTCATACTCTTATATGTAACTGACTGGGAATGCTCAGATTCAGAGATGGATAGAGTCTTCTCCAGCAGGAAGAGCTTAAGCATAACAGTTTTTTCTGGATCTGAACATAACCACTGCACACATTTCATATCCAATATCCATAGCCACTTTGGAGACCTAGCGCCCAATTCCAGTCTGATGTATAGCAGTGTAAATCAAAAGCAACTCCAGTGAAGTCAATGGCATTACGCTGGTGTAATGCTGGTAATTCAGAATCCAATCTCAGGCCTCTGGTGTGGATATAAGTCATACACATGCTGCTTGTACAAGCTTCTCAAACTTAGAGTACTTCTCTGGATAGGCCAAAGGA
>NW_027058485.1:0-2671 GCF_011386835.1 Chrysemys picta bellii | reverse complement strand
ATAGATAGAAAAAAAATCCAATCTTGATTTAAAAATTTCTAGTAAGGGAGAATCTACCACAACCCTTGGTAATTTGTTCCAATAGCTAATTTCTCTCACTGTTAAAAATTAGGATTCATTTCCTGTCTGACTTTTTCTAGCTTCCACTTCCAGCCATTGGATCTTGTTACACCTCTGTCTGCTAGATTGAAGAGCCTTCTATAATCAAATTTCTCTTCTCCATGTAGGTACTGTGATCAAGTCAACATTTCTCTGTTAAGCTAAATAGTCTCTAGGGACTCAATCTATCACTATCAGGCATGCTTTCCAATCTTTTAATCCTTCTCATGGTGCTTCTCTAAACCTTCTCCAATTTATCAACCTTCTTCTTGAACTGTGGACACCAGAAGTGGACACAGGATTCCAGTGGCAGTCAAATCAGTGCCAAATACAGAGGTAACATACCCTTTGTAACAACAAATGCACTGCAGTGAACCACCTAAACCATCAAGCTAATGTAAATGTCATGCACCCATTTCATTTGGCTTTCCTGATTGAAAAGGAAATATGGAAAAAAACAATGACTGCTTTGCCCCTAGTGCATCTGTGCAGCAATTAAGTGCAGGAACGTAATCCAAGTATTTTCAAACACTGATGCTTACTTTCAAATCCTTACGTAGCTGATTCAAGTCAAAGTAGCATATTTTTCATTCAGCAGTTGTGAGAGCGGCCCTTTTTTGAGCACAGAGATAGGTGAGTACATAAATGAGTAGCTGAAAGATCTGTAAATCTTTCCAGTGCTCTCCCCAGGGCCGGCTCCAGGCACCAGCTGAGCAAGCAGGTGCTTGGGGTGGCCCAGGGGAAAGGGCGGCACGTCGGGCTCTTCGGTGGCAATTCGGCGGCGGGTTCCTCTCGGAGCGAAGGACCTGCCGCCGAAGAAGAAAGTGGTGCGGTGGAACTGCCGCCGATCGCGGCTTTTGTTTTTTTTTCCCTGCCACTTGGGGCGGCAAAAACCCTGGAGCCGGCCCTGGCTCTCCCCCACATGAATCAGAGCTTTGCTTCAATGTTGCCACTGTACCATCTTCCAACCCCCTGTTCTGACCTGGGGGCAGCTGGCAGCTGCCTCAACCTGGTGCACAAATTGCAGGGGCCTCTGGGATGCTCTAACTTCTTCTGGCTTGTGAACCCCCCTGGGGGGCTGTAAGGGTGGCGAGGATGCCCACCAGAGCACAACATGCTCCAGCCATGTGGCCTCTTGCTCCAAGAATGCTAGGAGGAGATGGATTGAAGCTGGTTTTACACCACCTCAACCTTCCTCAGATGTGGCTTCACGTCATAGGGACGGATCTGGCCCAATACACATACGCTAAAACAATAGACAAAATAATTGATGTGGTTGGGGAGTCAGTGAATCAATGTATGAATAAACATGGGGACATCTAAGCAAAGATTCATTCATGACACTTCCTAAAATGTTGATCGCTTGTCTTCCATAAGTTGGTGTAACATGATATCCCTGTATAGAGCTGCTAACAGTCGTCTTGAGGGTACATTCGTTTCATAATGAACCTCTCGTAGGATCACACTTCTTTAATCTGGCCAGGTTGAAATGTGTTCAAAGGAGCGTGTGTATCTTCTGCTGTCTTCATACAGAGGCATTCCTGCTGCTGCACTGTATGAGGGTGAAGTGATATGATAGGAAGTGTAAATTTGCCTGCATTTGAGATGAAAAGATTGGAAATCAGGCCATTACATGTGCCAGTAGGAAGCGAGTTTCATTTTCATTTTCTGTATCAGTAAAACTGTGTTTTACTTTGAAGTGAAATTCTAAGTGGGGTGAAGAAAAAGTTTGACAGTTTAAGGAAAGGGACAGGATGAAGTGCTGCAAATCAGTCATCTTCCCAGGATATTTCAAAACTAATCAAACTCATGCTGTTACTTTTAAAAATACTGCAAAGGGGCTGAGATATTAGGTGCCATCCTCAGCAATATAATCAGCCTAACTGTGCTCAACATTGTCACCACTGCACCAGCATGTGCATGTCCAAAGAGAATTTTTCCAGCAAGTGACAACATTTAAGTAGTGTAAAATGTACACCCCATTCGGAAGAGGATCCCCTCCAAAGCAGGTGGAATTCTAACTATCTCAGGACCTGGTTTCATGAACTTTTGGGGAAACCTACTCTCAGTTTTGGTCAAGCCAGGGCAGAGTCTGAGAAACTGGGTGGCAGTGATATAAAAGCGGGTGGCTTTTTAAGGTCGCATCCAAGACAAGGCACAACACAGCAAAGGCAGCTGATTTTCATTTGGGGTTTATTTGAATCAAGGGATGGCGAAGGGTGACCCTCACACAAACGTTCACTCATGACTGCTGTTCTGTGCCAGCTATAGTGGCTCTCAACACTCAATTGAAGGGGACAAATAAGCAGACTGGTAGCAGGGCCTGAGTGAGGGAGGGAATCAGTGTCTTAAGAGCCTAACTGGCTCCTACTACTTCAGTTGACTGGAAGGGCTTGTGTCCCCCGGCCCCGACTCCGTCCCCTCCCTCCCCCATTGGCTTCTTCCCCAAATCCCCGCCTCTTCCCCAGGCTCGCCATTCCTCCTCCCTCCGCAAGCGCTGGAGGGAGGCCCCGGATACGCAGGGGGAGTGTGAGGCCGGGGTGAGTGAGAGGCCGGCCTGGCCCCGAGCGCA
>NW_027058484.1:0-2671 GCF_011386835.1 Chrysemys picta bellii | reverse complement strand
GGTGGTGAGAGCGAGGTGCTCGGCCTGGGTATCTCTCAGTGCTGTGGGGTTTATGTCCACTCCCGCCAGCCCTTCTCCCCCAGGCCCAGTGAGACAGAGCAGTACCTGCGGCAGGGAGTGGGAGCTTCTGGTTATGCGAGGGGGGAGAGGGGACTTCAAAGGTGTCCCACTGCGCACAGCCCCTGCAATGCTTTGGGGACCTGGCGCAAGCACCGGATGTAGAACAGGTGCGCCATGATCGTTGCGCTAACATCCTCCTGCTGAAAGGGAACAAGAATCAGTCAGAGACTAGACACCCATGGCAACGAAGGGCATTAACGGCAATGGGAACCGGCAGAATTTCCATCCCACCCCTCCCCATGTCTGAGGGACGGATTCCCGCACCTAATCCCAGAGACGAAATCTTGTCTCCTCTCTAGTGACCTCCAACCCCTCTCTCACCATTGTGGAATGAACTCCTGCCCCCATTCCTCTCAGGCCCCCCATGAGAGCTGTTCTACCTCCAAACCCAGCTGGGGGTTCAGCTCCGCTCCCCAGAATGCCCTCAGCCACCCTCGCCTCCTCCACCTGAGGGGCTGGGAGGCTCTGGGCAGTAGTGCCGGGGGGTGAGAGGATGTGGACACCTTTTCCCAAGGGATGCCCCTCTTGTTAAGATGACGTCATGGACAGTGGCTCTGGGGAATGGGGCACTTGAGCAGCCTCTGCTGACTGACTCCTCCAGTTCTCCCAGAGCAGGGGGTGGCTGGGATAACACGATCCCAGAGCCCTAGGAACCGGCTTGAGGCCCTGAGCGGTGGGAAAGGCTCACAGTGGTCACATGGGGAATTGGCAGCCCCTAGTATGAGCAATGGCAGCGTGTCGTGTTGATGTGATGAATGTTAGGAAATAGCCTTGCTGGAGAGCTGGGTCTGCTCTGCTTTGAGCTGCTCAGGGGACAAGCTGGCACCGACCAATGGCACCTGCCTGGGTTCATCCTCTCCTTGCTCCCAGGTCAGCGCGTGGGGATGGGATGGGAATGACTTTCAATGGCCTGGAGGTGAAAGACCCTGGGGCTCCCTCCCGAATTGATCCTTCTTTGGTTACCTCATCCCCTATCAGTTGGCCGGCTTCCCCCAGGATGGAGTATGTTAGCACCAGCGCAGCCTGGCTGATACGGATCTGGGGGTCATGTATTGCCAGAAGCGCCGCCTGGATGAACGATATTCTCTGGCCTTCTGAAAAGATCTGTCCAAAGACCTAAAACCAACAGCACCACAGCCCTTGTTAGTTGCCCAGAACCAGGCTCCAAATCCCTCTAGTATCTCACAAGGTGAAGAAGAGTCCTGGGGTAGCCAACCTTTGGGGTCCCATGGACCAAGGAACCCCCGTCAGTAAGAGGTTGCAGGCACTGAGGAATAGCTCTTTCTGGAGCAGGATTCACTGCAGGTGCCATGACATGCTGGGAATGTGTCTGCGCACTCTGGAACCAGCTCACACAGACAAAGGATCCCTACTGCTCCCAGCAGCGATATCTCCTGCAGCTCACCCGCTAGAGGAAAGGGCCTTTTAGATCTCCTTCCATTCCCGCTCCTCTCCCCACTGACATTCCCAACACCAACTAAATCATCCAACAGATTTTTGCCCCAGATCCCTAAATGGCCCCCTCTAGGATTGAATTCATAATCCTGGGTTTAGCAGGACAATGCTCAAACCACTGAGCTATCCCTCCCTCTCCATAACACACTAACTGCAGGGGGAGACAGCTCCACACCTGAGCTGCTGCAGTGCACCAGCGGAGAGTCCTTACCTCTCCCACCCTGGCCATATTTCTGTAGGCCAGGCGCTCGGTGTCCTGGAGCCTGTCCTGGCACCACAGATGGCTCGCCTCTTGGATGTTCAACCCTGGGAAGAGAGACACACCCATCGGGGAGGGTTGGCATCCGGTTTTAGTGCCTGTTTCCTTCTGTTCCCTTTGCTGGGTGAACACTGGCCGGGGTCCTCGGGGCACCCAATGGACCAGGCGGCTAAGTAGCTGAAGGGGGATTTGTCTCATTCATCACAGCAATCATGGACCCTTATGGCCATGGTGCTCTGGGAGTGGGCGCCTGTTAACAGTGGTGTCTAATACTGAGAACCCACCCACTGAAGTCAGGATCTGGCCCTAGCTACCCAACTGGTGACATCTTACAAGCTTTGGTCCTTCTCCTGTGGTCCCTGCCCCTGCCCTCATGGTGGGCTCTTTCCCTCCACGTGTCTCAATAGCTCCATTCCTGTCCCCTCACCAGCTTGCTGCCCCCTGGGTGGGCTGATTTCCCTGGGCTGGGGGACGGAGCCAGGCTCTGAGGTAAAGCTGCCAATTTCCCTGGCATGTTCGTCCCCTTCCTCTCTCCCTGAATTAGGGAGATGAGTGTGAGACATCATCTAAGCTGCGGTCGGTCTCAGAGGACGGGGCTTCTTTCTTTAGGGTCCCTTGGCCAGCAACTGGGGGGCCCAAAACAGGGGCCTTGTTTCGATTGAGGTCCCTCTGCCCTGCTGCAGTTGGTCTAACAGAAGAGGCCTTAGTTCTATTGGTGTCCCAATGGCCAGCTGGAACTAGTCGCCAAGGGACTCACTTCTATGGGGCCCCATTGCCCAGCTGGGTTTCTTACCCCTCCTCTGCAGCAGGAGCCTCTGCAGCCAATGTAGCCCGCTC
>NW_027058483.1:0-2672 GCF_011386835.1 Chrysemys picta bellii | reverse complement strand
CTGTGGCCCCTTAGAGACTAGCAAACCTGGTTTGCTAGAGATGCAGTGCCTGGTGTCAGGCCCCTGTGGCCCCTTAGAGACTAGCAAACCTGGTTTGCTAGAGATGCAGTGCCTGGTGTCAGGCCCCTGTGGCCCCTTAGAGACTAGCAAACCTGGTTTGCTAGAGATGCAGTGCCTGGTGTCAGGCCCCTGTGGCCCCTTAGAGACTAGCAAACCTGGTTTGCTAGAGATGCAGTGCCTGGTGTCAGGCCCCTGTGGCCCCTTAGAGACTAGCAAACCTGGTTTGCTAGAGATGCAGTGCCTGGTGTCAGAGGCCTGTGGCCCCTTAGAGACTAGCAAACCTGGTTTGCTAGAGATGCAGTGCCTGGTGTCAGAGGCCTGTGGCCCCTTAGAGACTAGCAAACCTGGTTTGCTAGAGATGCAGTGCCTGGTGTCAGAGGCCTGTGGCCCCTTAGAGACTAGCAAACCTGGTTTGCTAGAGATGCAGTGCCTGGTGTCAGAGGCCCTGTGGCCCCTTAGAGACTAGCAAACCTGGTTTGCTAGAGATGCAGTGCCTGGTGTCAGAGGCCTGTGGCCCCTTAGAGACTAGCAAACCTGGTTTGCTAGAGATGCAGTGCCTGGTGTCAGGCCCCTGTGGCCCCTTAGAGACTAGCAAACCTGGTTTGCTAGAGATGCAGTGCCTGGTGTCAGGCCCCTGTGGCCCCTTAGAGACTAGCAAACCTGGTTTGCTAGAGATGCAGTGCCTGGTGTCAGGCCCCTGTGGCCCCTTAGAGACTAGCAAACCTGGTTTGCTAGAGATGCAGTGCCTGGTGTCAGGCCCCTGTGGCCCCTTAGAGACTAGCAAACCTGGTTTGCTAGAGATGCAGTGCCTGGTGTCACAGACCTGTGGCCCCTTAGAGACTAGCAAACCTGGTTTGCTAGAGATGCAGTGCCTGGTGTCAGGCCCCTGTGGCCCCTTAGAGACTAGCAAACCTGGTTTGCTAGAGATGCAGTGCCTGGTGTCAGGCCCCTGTGGCCCCTTAGAGACTAGCAAACCTGGTTTGCTAGAGATGCAGTGCCTGGTGTCAGGCCCCTGTGGCCCCTTAGAGACTAGCAAACCTGGTTTGCTAGAGATGCAGTGCCTGGTGTCAGGCCCCTGTGGCCCCTTAGAGACTAGCAAACCTGGTTTGCTAGAGATGCAGTGCCTGGTGTCAGGCCCCTGTGGCCCCTTAGAGACTAGCAAACCTGGTTTGCTAGAGATGCAGTGCCTGGTGTCAGAGGCCCTGTGGCCCCTTAGAGACTAGCAAACCTGGTTTGCTAGAGATGCAGTGCCTGGTGTCAGAGGCCTGTGGCCCCTTAGAGACTAGCAAACCTGGTTTGCTAGAGATGCAGTGCCTGGTGTCAGAGGCCTGTGGCCCCTTAGAGACTAGCAAACCTGGTTTGCTAGAGATGCAGTGCCTGGTGTCAGAGGCCTGTGGCCCCTTAGAGACTAGCAAACCTGGTTTGCTAGAGATGCAGTGCCTGGTGTCAGAGGCCTGTGGCCCCTTAGAGACTAGCAAACCTGGTTTGCTAGAGATGCAGTGCCTGGTGTCAGGCCCCTGTGGCCCCTTAGAGACTAGCAAACCTGGTTTGCTAGAGATGCAGTGCCTGGTGTCAGGCCCCTGTGGCCCCTTAGAGACTAGCAAACCTGGTTTGCTAGAGATGCAGTGCCTGGTGTCAGGCCCCTGTGGCCCCTTAGAGACTAGCAAACCTGGTTTGCTAGAGATGCAGTGCCTGGTGTCAGGCCCCTGTGGCCCCTTAGAGACTAGCAAACCTGGTTTGCTAGAGATGCAGTGCCTGGTGTCAGGCCCCTGTGGCCCCTTAGAGACTAGCAAACCTGGTTTGCTAGAGATGCAGTGCCTGGTGTCAGGCCCCTGTGGCCCCTTAGAGACTAGCAAACCTGGTTTGCTAGAGATGCAGTGCCTGGTGTCAGGCCCCTGTGGCCCCTTAGAGACTAGCAAACCTGGTTTGCTAGAGATGCAGTGCCTGGTGTCAGGCCCCTGTGGCCCCTTAGAGACTAGCAAACCTGGTTTGCTAGCGATGCAGTGCCTGGTGTCAGAGACCTGTGGCCCCTTAGAGACTAGCAAACCTGGTTTGCTAGCGATGCAGTGCCTTGTGTCAGAGACCCTGTGGCCCCTTAGAGACTAGCAAACCTGGTTTGCTAGAGATGCAGTGCCTGGTGTCAGAGGCCTGTGGCCCCTTAGAGACTAGCAAACCTGGTTTGCTAGAGATGCAGTGCCTGGTGTCAGAGGCCTGTGGCCCCTTAGAGACTAGCAAACCTGGTTTGCTAGAGATGCAGTGCCTGGTGTCAGAGCCTGTGGCCCCTTAGAGACTAGCAAACCTGGTTTGCTAGAGATGCAGTGCCTGGTGTCAGGCCCCTGTGGCCCCTTAGAGACTAGCAAACCTGGTTTGCTAGAGATGCAGTGCCTGGTGTCAGGCCCCTGTGGCCCCTTAGAGACTAGCAAACCTGGTTTGCTAGAGATGCAGTGCCTGGTGTCAGGCCCCTGTGGCCCCTTAGAGACTAGCAAACCTGGTTTGCTAGAGATGCAGTGCCTGGTGTCAGAGGCCTGTGGCCCCTTAGAGACTAGCAAACCTGGTTTGCTAGAGATGCAGTGCCTGGTGTCAGAGGCCTGTGGCCCCTTAGAGACTAGCAA
>NW_027058482.1:0-2673 GCF_011386835.1 Chrysemys picta bellii | reverse complement strand
CCACCATCTACGCTCTGACACTTTTCGGGGTTACATTACCCAAGGTGTCTGGGATGAATCACGACCACCTGCTTAAAGCAGGAGGGAGCCCTGTCTGTGCCCATGGAGGGAACTCTCCCCAGCCGCTGGCTGCTGGCCATGCAGGTGCTCCGCTCCAGGTTCTGTCAGCCTGCGCCCCCTGTCCCATTGCACCTCCTCCCCTCAGCCCGTGCCACCCCATTCATCAATGATTTAGATAATGGTATAGAGCGTACACTTATAAAGTTTGTGGACGATACCAAGCTGGGAGAGGTTACAAGTGCTTTGGAGGATAGGATTAAAATTCAAAATGATCTGGACAAACTGGAGAAATGGTCTCAAGTAAATATTATGAAATTCAATAAGGACAAATGTAAAGTACTTCATTTAGGAAGGAACAATCAGTTGCACATAAACAAACTGGGAAATGACTGCCTAGGAAGGAGTACTGCGGAAAGGCAGGGGTGGCTCTATGTATTTTGCCGCCCCAAGCACGGCAGTCAGGCGGTTTTCGGCGGCGCTCCTGCGGGAGGTCCGCTGGTAACGCGGATTCGGCGGCATGCCTGTGGGAGGTCCGCCGGTCCCGCGGCTTCGGCGTACCTGCCGCCAAATTGCCGCCGAAGCCGCAGGACCGGCGGACTTCCCGCAGGCATGCCGTCAAAGGCTCCCTGACTGCCGCCCCCACAGCAACCGGCAGGCCGCCCCCGGCACGCGCTTGCTGCGCTGGTGCCTGGAGCCGCCCCTGCGGAAAGGGATCTGGGGGTCTGGTGGACCATCAGCTAAATACGAGTCAGCAGTGTAACACTTGCAAAAAAAACAACATCATGTATTAGCAAGAGTGTTGTAAGCAAGACGTAATTCTTCCACTCTACTCTGTGCTGATTAGGCCTCAACTGGAGTATTGTGTCCAGTTCTGGGCGCCACATTTCAGGAAAGATGTGGACAAATTGGAGAAAGTCCAGAGAAGAGCAACAAAATTGATTAAAGGTCTAGAAAACATGACCTATGAGAGAAGGTTGAAAAAATTGGGTTTGTTTAGTCTGGAAAAGAGAAGAGTGTTTGAGGGGACATGATAATAGTTTTCAAGTGCATAAAAGGTTGTTACAAGGAGGAGGGAGAAGAATTGTTCTTCTTAACCTCTGAGGTTAGGACAAGAAGCAATGGGTTTAAATTGCAGCAAGGGAGGTTTAGGTTGGACATTAGGAAAAACTAACTGTTAGGGTGGTGAAGCACTGGAATAAATTACCTAGGGAGGTTGTGGAATCTCTATCATTGGAGATTTTTAAGAGCAGGTTAGACAAACACCTGTCAGGGATGGTCTAGATCAGTGGTTCCCAAACTGGGGTTCGTGAACCCTGGGGGTTTGTGAAATGTTACAGGGGGTTCTCAGGAAAAAATTCCCTAATGACGGACAGAGCTGTCCCTAGGGTCCCCGGGGAGCATGGGGCCAGCAGCCTAGAGCCCCTGGACTTCCAAGAGCTAAGCAGATCAAAGCAAGCATATCTATCACATTAAAAGAACAGAAGTACTTGTGACACCTTAGAGAATAACAAATTTATTTGAGCATAAGCTTTCGTGGGCTACAGCCCACTTCATCAGATGCATAGAATGGAACATATGGTAAGAAGAGATCTATAAACACACAGAGACCATGAAAAGGTAGAAGTTGCCATACCAACTCTAAGAGGCTAATTAAGATGAGCTATTATCAGCAAGAGAAAAAAAAACTTTTGTAGTGATAAGCAAGATGGCCCATTTCAGACAGCTGACAAAAAGGTGTGAGGATACTTAACATGGGGAAATAGATTCAATTTGTGTAATGACCCCGCCACTCCCAGTTTCTGTTCAAGCCCAAATTAATGGTATCTAGTTTGCATATTCATTCAAGTTCAGCAGTTTCTCATTGAGTCTGTTTTTGAAGCTTTTCTGTTACAAAATTGCCACCTTTAAGCCTGTTACTGAGTGACCAGAGAGGTTGAAGTGTTCTCCTACTCACCAGCAACCACACACCACAAACACTAACCCAGGAACCTATCCTTGCAACAAAGCCCAATGCCAACTCTGTCCACATATCTATTCAATTGACACCATCATAGGACCTAATCACATCAGCCACACCATCCACTGCTGGGATGATTTAGTTGGGAATTGGTCCTGCTTTGAGCACCGGGTTGGACTAGATGACCTCCTGAGGTCCCTTCCAACCCTGATATTCTATGATTCTGTGATCAGGGGCTCATTCACCTGCACATCTACCAATGTGATATGTGCCAGCAATACCCCACTGCCATGTACATTGGCCAAACTGGACAGTCTGTACGCAAAAGAATAAATGGACACAAATCTGACATCAGGAATCATAACATTCAGAAACCAGTAGGAGAACACTTCAACCTCTCTGGTCACTCAGTAACAGACTTAAAGGTGTGTAATCGCAGTGCTATCTCTGGGGTTGTCTGTTGTTCTCAGCATTGATTGAGGTAGCCCTGAGATCCTGCCTTGCCCCAGCTAACCAGTCCCCCTTCAACGCTTTTGCAATTTACTCATCTGCATTTTCCATGTCTCTGAAGCTATTTCCCATACAAACAGCTCCCAATAACCATGACAACCAGCTAGTTCGTGGCTTTCTGCAGAGACCACACACGACCCCTTTGG
>NW_027058481.1:0-2673 GCF_011386835.1 Chrysemys picta bellii | reverse complement strand
TGGTTGATCCCGCAGCTAGCGCCCAAGGCTGAATGAATGGCTGGAGGAAATTGTACGGCAGTGACCGAGTTCATTCTCACAGGAGTGACAGATCGTCTGGAGCTGCAGGTCCCCCTCTTTGTGCTGTTCCTAGTGATCTATATTATCACCCTGGTGTGGAATCTGGGGATGATGGTTTTAATCAGGATCGACCCCCAACTCCACACCCCCATGTACTTCTTTCTCAAGAATTTATCTCTCATGGATGCCTGTTACTCCACAGTCATCACTCCCAAGATGCTGATGAGCTTCTTAGCCGAGAGGAAAGCTATTTCCTATACAGCTTGCATCATCCAATATTTTAGCTTCATATTGTTTGTCATCTCTGAGTGCCTTCTGCTGGCAGTAATGGCGTATGACCGTTATGTAGCCATCTGCAACCCGCTGCTGTATATGGTCATCATGTCACCAAAGCACTGCCTACGGCTGGTGGCTGGTTCATATCTATGGGCCTTCCTGAACTCTGTGATACACACCAGCGGTTTGCTAAGATTATCCTATTGTGACTCCAATATCCTGAATCATTTTTTCTGTGATCTCAACCCACTTCTAAAGCTCTCCTCTTCCGGCACTGCCATCAATCAGCTACTCGTTTTCCTCTTTGGCAGTCTGATTGAGGTGATCAGCATTGTGACCATCCTCATCTCATACATCTTAATTATTGTGACTGTGCTGCGGATCCGCTCCACCGAGGGCAGGCGCAAAGCCTTCTACACCTGCACCTCCCACCTGACGGCCGTCTCTATGTTCCATGGGACAATTCTCTTCATGTATTTCTGACCCAGCGCCAGCTACTCGCTGGACACAGACAAAATGGCCTCCGTGTTCTACACGGTGGTGATCCCCATGCTGAACCCCCTCATCTACAGCCTGAGGAACAAGGATGTGAAGGACGCCCTGAGGAGAGCAATAGAGACAAAATTGAGGGCCCATCTTTCCCCAAAGGGTGCCATAATAGGACAACCCAATCCTTCAATGGCTTCTCTGCACACATAGGGCTTGTCTGCACTACGGGGTGGAGCAATGCTGAAGCGATAAATCCACCAGGGGACAATTTAGCAGGTCTAATGAAGACGCACTGGATCGACAGACTGTCACTCTGGCTTTGACTCCGGTACTCCACCAGAATGAGATGAGTAAGGGGAGTCTATGGAAGAGTTTCTTCTGTCGACCCAGCGCAGTGTGAACCCTGTGGTAAGTAGATCTAAGCCATGTCAACTTGGGTTACGCTACTAACGTAACTCAAATTGTGTAGCTTAGATCAACCAGTCCCCGTAGCGTAGACCTGCCCATTGGCTCTGATTCAGAAAGTCCTTAAGCACATGTTTAGGTTTGTCTCCCTTTGACTTCAGTGGGGCATAAGCACATGTTTAAAGTTAAACAGGTATTTAGGTGCTGCTTTGAAGAGAGATGCGTTCCTGACTAGAGGCCTTATGTGCATAAAAAAGCCATGTCGGTTATTAAATGATGGTTTGCTCCCCTGTGCCTATAATAAAATACTTTGAAATTGATTTTTCAGTGTAAGATGTAAGAGGCTGATTTAAATATTGCTTAGAATTACTGCATAAAAGGGAAAAGTTCGCACTGCAACAATGGATTCATGAGCAATGACCAGGACGGGTTTTAATGTCCAAAAACGTTGACAGATATTTGTTCAATTAAATTTTGTGATTTTGCTTCAATCAGATCCACAGCCCAACTCCTCTGTTTTTTGGGAGACATTTGTGTGCGTGAAATGATATTCAACCTGTGTTTGTTGGAAGGGAGAATGTCGTGAATGCTCAGTGGGATCTGATATTTCTTGAGTACTCACATCAAGAGTCCCACACACAACTCTTTGTGAATTTAGGAGTCACACAATTAAAGACCAGGTAATTTAGGTGACCAAACATATACAGACACATTTTCAAGGATAGTCGTTGATTGTGAATGCCACGGTTATTGGGATCTCAACGTAAAAGACCTTGGACCTTATTTTCCTAAGTGCTGAGTACTTACAGCTCCCGTTCACCTCAGCTGGAGTGGTGGAGTTTCTGGAAATCAGGACCGAGGGGACTGAAGTTGGGCACCCATAAACAGAGGCTACCAAAATCACTGGCCATTGCTGAAACTTTTGGGCATGGCAAATTACAACAGTGAATACCAAAAGCACCACACACCTCACAGTATGTCCACGCTGCAATGTAAGCCCAGGGTTCAAACTCATGATCAAGTCAAGCTCTCTTCTATCTACACACAAATTGCACTAACCAAGGGCTCAAACCCACCGTCTGAGGACCCCACAGTGATAGAAGGTCTGAGCCTGAGTCAAGCTGAGACCCAGGTTTCAAGCTCTTTATTGGTTTGCAGTGTAGACAGAGCCACACTGGACTCATGCTTTGGGAGTCAGCCAAAAGTATCCCACAGGCTGAGTTTTTTTGTCCTCTGGATGATCAATTGTTTCCACACTGCACCACGAACAAAGAGATAGAGTTCCCACATTTGAGGAGTGTGCTAGGAAGTCTGGGATATGGGGGTTGGATTGGGGCCTCCTTAATGCCATGTGGATGCTGGAGCCCCTACCCTGGGGTTACAAATGAGTGTAGATTCTCAAACCCTATGTTAACAAACCCAGGGGCTGCTAATGCAAGTTCT
>NW_027058480.1:0-2674 GCF_011386835.1 Chrysemys picta bellii | reverse complement strand
GTTTGTTTTTAGTACTCTGCCACTTTAGAAGACATTAACCTGGGAGTAGCATATAGAGACACAGTGCTGCTGTTTATTCCAAGAGCCCACCCTGGGCTCCTGCTCTCCAGTGACTGAGAGAGAGCATAGTCCACAGGCTGCAGAGAGGTCCGGGTTTGGGGAGTCACCAGCCCCGTTTTTTTTTTTGGCAATCCTGCCTTTGCTTACAATAGCCCTCTAGCTGAGTGCAGAAGGTGCTGAGTCAGTGCTTTTCGCTAGCAGGAAGTTGGTTGCAAAACAGCTTTGAAAGGCCCTCACTCTCTGTAAACAGCTGAGATCAGTGGGTTGGCTTATGGTAGACACATGAGCCTAACCGACTTTAATTTGTGACCATTCCACTCTGAGCAATACTTTGGGTTCCGAAGGGCTGGCCTGGAGCCACCAGATATGCCCAGCCTAGTGGACAGAGGATGAGCACTAATCCCAGCAGGGAGTCTCTGGTTTACAGGAACCTGAGGCGGATCCGTAAGTGTCAGCATGGTCGGGAGCAGCAGGAGAAGGAAGGGAAGGAGGGAAACAGTAAGAAGTCCATGGAGAATGTGGAGAGCTTGGACAAGCTGGAGTGGAAATTCAAACTGAACTCCTATAAGATGGTGCACGTCAGGGTTCGGCAACCTCTGGCACACGGCTCGCCGGGGTAAGCACCCTGGGGCCGGGCCAGTTTGTTTACCTGCTGCGTCGGCAGGTTTGGCCGATGGCGGCTCCCGCTGGCCGCGGTTCGCCGCTCCAGGCCAATGGGGGCAGCGGGAAGCCGGGGCCAGCACATACCTTGGCCCGTGCCACTTCCCACAGCCCCCATTGTCCTGGGACGGCGAACCACGGCCAGTGGGAGCCGCAATCCGCCGAACCTGCCGACGCAGCAGGTAAACAAACTGGCCCGGCCGCCAGGGTGCTTACCCTGGCGAGCCGCGTGCCAGAGATTGCCGACCCCTGGTGTACATGATCAAATCGGAGGATTACATGTACAGGAGGACTGCTCTGCTGCGTGCTCAGCAGGTAGGAGTTGAGTGAAAGGAATGGGATGAGCAGCTGGTGTTTCCCTGAACCTCTTGCTCCCAAAGGGCATCTGGGGAGAGTCAGATAAAGTGTCCGGGGTGGGGGGGAGGGGTTGTTCTCCTGTAACATTTAGTAGTCTTCATATTGCTTTGAGGACTGGACACGACATAGTTTAGTCCACTGGACGCTGTAAACTTCCTCTGAATGTTCCTGAGATGTAACCCTTTCTTTCCTCCCCCTCCATTTCCCAAACTCTCCTGTTAGAGTAGACAGCTCTTAGCATCCTTTTACTCGTAGGTTTCTTGCCTAGGGGCACCTCACATTGGTTGCTAATCCCCCTTGTTAGGGTGGGCCTAAAAAAGGGGATAGCAAAGAACTGAAATGCTGAAAAACTGACCCGTGTTCTGACATAGCCCTCCAAGCTCATCTCATCAAGGAGCTGTGCCTCGACCCTGCAGTCACTGAGAATGGGAGTCTAGGGTTGCTCCCGGGCAGCGGAGCACTGCAAACGAATAGACCAGCTGCTTGAAAGTGCTGGGTGTGGGACTAGGATAGCCGCAGTGATGTCATAATTACAGAAAGGTCCAAGGTGGATAAAAATTGGAAGACTTTTTTAAAAATTAAATAAAATTCCTTTTCAAAATTTTTTGTTACTTATAACTTTTTCTTTTTTAAAAATGAGCCAGTTTAAAAAGAAATCAGAATTTAATACAAAATATGTTGAGGCCTAAACTTAGAAGATTATAATAAGAGAAATAAATATGCTGAATCCATGACCCTCTCTTAAAAAACAAAAAACAAAACCACCATTTTCTAACATACTAAAAGTGTTTGGTTAATGAGAATCTGAAAATATAGTTATGGTGTACACTTCTAGGTAGCAAACAGATGTACCAAATCTACTGTAAAGTGTCTATTTAGTTGTAAGTCAAGGTGTTTTAATGGGTATATCAACTAATGAGTGCATCTTTCTTTAGAAAACAGCTGAAATACAAATGCTGATTTAAATCAGTCCACCCTGGAAATGTCACAATGCATATTTTCCCAGGACTCAGAGTTCAGGTTCTAACAGAATAGCACAGCTATGGGAATATGTGTAGTAATTACTGGGACTGACTACTGTAATTAAGTCAGTGTTAAACTTAACTAACTTACTCATAACTCAGATTCCTTTTTGGTTTGAAATTTCTTAGGCTCTGTTTCGGTCCAAAAATAACTTTATTTTAGTGGGGGTGCCGTGTGCATGCGCGCATGTGCTGTGAGAGGTTGGGAACAAATATATCCGTCTCAGCACTCCCCTCTTCTATTCCAGCTGGAATTCTTGCACGCACGTGAGACTGTTTCCGTATTGTTTTGTATAAACCCCTGCATTGAAGGCTGAACACAGTCTTGCATCACCTGACATGCCATTAATCAGGGAAAAGATATGAGAAGCTTAGCATTATTGCAGCGTTAGGGTTCTAATCAAGCAGTCAAGTCAGGAACTTCTGGAAATTACTTCTGTTGGGTGTTTAATTCTGCTCTGGTGCACATGTATGTTTTGTGTGTCCCTGTTTTGATTATTAGCAGAGTGTTGAATCCATTTCATACAATATACAGGATATCCACTGTGGCAGAGTTAACATTCTGGTTCAGAGTT
>NW_027058479.1:0-2675 GCF_011386835.1 Chrysemys picta bellii | reverse complement strand
AGCCTCCAGTTTGCTACTAAGTAGTTCAGTTCCCCTTCTGGGGGGTTCTCACTGTCCAATTATAGGCCACTGGGGAACTGGCCTACGAGGGGGTCAGGCCCAAACACTACTGAGAGTCCCAGCCCAAGGACCCTAAGAATAGGAACCAGGTACTGCCATATCCCTTTAACTAAAACACTTTCAGTTCCCTGGGCCACTTTCCCACGGCCCCAGCCTTTGCCAAAGCTTCACCCTTACCTCAGGGTTCATCTAAATCTAAGTTCAGGTCCAGCAGCCTGCAAGCAGTTTTTCAGTGCCCGTCCCTGCCAGCACTGAGCTGTCCATGGTGCTTTAGGTCTCTTTGGCCAGCCAGAAGCATCTCTTGCTTCCCCAGTCCCTGCCAGCAGACTGCTTTGTCCAGCCATTCAGCTCCTGCAAGAAACTGACTGTCTCTGGCTCTGCAGCTCCTTTTATATGGCCCTCCAGGGCCCTGATTGGCTGCTCCCTGCAGCCACTCTAGGCTGCTTGGAGGACTCCTCTACTGCTCCTTTTCTGGGACAGGTGTGGCAGGAGACTGAGGCGTCCAGCAAGAGGCCTCTGGGCCTAGTCCACCCCATCACATGACCCTAAATAGATTTTTCTGGACAGCAATAGCTGATGAGCAGCTCCCTTATACTTTTTATCCCAGTGGTTAAAGCACTTACCCAGGCTGTAGGAGACCCCAGTCCAATTCCCCTCTCTGCCTGATGTCAAGAATGGGATTTGAATTTGGCTCTCCCATATTGCAGAAGCGTGTCTGAGACACTGGATTATGAGATATTCTGGAATAGGTCTCAGTCTCCCCTTCTGAAGCTGTTCCACTATGTATAAATAATTAGTCATTGGAGCAGGGGGAACTGAAACTTGGGTCTCTCATATCTTAGGTGAGTGCCCTAACCACCACTCCATACAGTCATTTTCACACTCTTTCCCTGGCCCAGTGACTAGTGATTGTCATTATGAATGACTATGAATTTCTTGCATGTCTGGAGCAATGCACACACACACTCCATACATCAGTGTTTAAATCTCATTATCCTCCCATTTTTTTAGTCTTTTTCTGGCTGCCTGCAGAGTGTTGGTTATATTCTGAGTAATCCTTTGATTTTATTCAGAAATCAGCCTTTCCAACCATGCTTTCAGGTATTGTGAACTAGATTTATGTCCCATACAGATAGCAGATTACCCTTGTTCAATGCCTGAAAAGGATCCACTGATTTCAGGTCAACTAGATCCTAGAGCCAAAGCTTGTATGTCTTGCCATTCCTGTCTCAGACTTACAAGCCAACCCAGCTAGCCTTATTCAAGTCTGCCTTAAAGATTCACCTCTTTTTCAATGCCTTTTAGTGGTAAGTTATGTATAGACACATACCAAGTTATTGCCTTACTCTGGGTTTTCTAGCACATCCAATCTTTGTGTCTTTCTGGTAGGCTGTAAACTTTGCAAGACAAGAATGTCTCATTTTATATCTTGCACAGTGCCAAGTGCCTTGTTTGTTGGCACTTCAGAAACAATAGTCTGGGGTCAACATTGGAAGAGGACATCAGCTATTCTACTACTGCTGCAAAATCTTTTGTTTCGCATAAAACCAGGGAAGCTGATTATCTGTCCTTCATGCAAATAAAGCTCATTCTAGTCTCTTTTACTTTAAGAGTTCCTTTCATCACTCCCCTTGAATACTCAACCGTACTGCAGTCTAATTTACCTGCCACTTGGAGAAGAGCCCTTTTTATCTTTTGCTTATTAACTTTCAGGTCCAAAAAATTGCCGATAGAGAAAGAAAAAAAGGTATCAAGTGTCAAACAGGAGAAAATCATTGCTACTAGAGTCTGTTTTTAGCATTTCTCACCAGGGTACAGTAAAAGATTTGTTCAGTATTGCATCTCGTTTTCACAAATGGATGCATGATATAGCATAAATCATTCAAAAAACTTTATTAAAAGATTAGCAGAGTTACAAATAAGTGGTGCGGCATTTAGTAATTAGTCAGTAAGGCATTTAAATGTTCTACATCACATGCCACGTGATACTGATCATTCTTCTACATTATTATTAGTTATGACTTGATCATGGTCTATTAGTACCTTCATCAGGAGGAGACGTTTGATAGTACAAGGCTCTTTAATTTACCAGATGAAGCATACAACATTCCAAGGGCTGGAAGGTGAAACTAGACAAACTCAGAATAGAAATAAGATGCATTTTTTTGTTTATGGTAAGTGTAATTAACCATTAGAACAGCTTACCTTGGGGTGTGATGGATTCTCCATCACTTAAAGACTTTGCGTCAAGATTGGCTGTCTTCTTTTAAAAGATAGGCTCAAGATGAACCAGAAATTATGAGTTTCATGCAGGATACACTTGGTGAAATTCTACATTGTGTATTATGCAGGAGATCAGACTAGATGGGCTAATGGTCCCTTCTGGCCTTAAAGCCTATTAAGTATATTTCATAGTAGCATCCAAAGGCACCAGTCACTACTGGGGCTTCTTGGCATACAGATGAAGAGACAGTCCCTAATCCAGAGCGTAGACAGAAGCTTGTTGGACTAGGGACAGTAATATAGCATGCAAGTAACTGAGCATGGTGAGGACTTGCAAAGTTTCGTTAGTTAGAGGTTTTGTTGATTTGATTGGGGGTAGGTAGATGAGGGGA
>NW_027058478.1:0-2676 GCF_011386835.1 Chrysemys picta bellii | reverse complement strand
TTCTACCTCTGCTCAGCCTGTTGAAGCAAAACACAGGCACGCTAGCCTGAATAAAAGCATCAGCCGCAAGGAACTCCTAACTTCTAATCCTGGTTCTGCTGCTCATTTGTACCATGGTTGTAGGCAAGTCAGTTAGCCTCTCTGTGAATCAGTTTCCCTTTTGGAAAAAGGCTGATGGTAATACTTACTTCACAAGGGCATCATACATATTACTGTAATTAACGAACAGCTGTACGCTGCTTTGAAAAGCACATAAAACCCTACGGGTGAGATTCTCACCAGGTAAAAAAGGTTAGAGAGGCATAAAGAGGCCTGAAAACCCCTGTATCCAGACATGGGAGGATTCCCCCAGTGGAGGCACAGGAGTAGACAGTCATGAGGCTGCATTCCAAGGATCCCACCTCCATCCTCCCTTGCAAGGACTGGCATAGGTGGTGTTCAGGGGCTGATGGTGGAAGGGATGTGTCATAGGTGGAGCCACAGCACTATGGAGATTCCAGGCAGCTCTGTGGCCCGTAAGGTAGCCCCAGGGAGGCTACCATAACATAGGCAGGCTCCAAGTGCTGTCCAGGTTACATTGGGGGCCTTTCCATCTCCCGGAACAGCTCCCTCTTCCTGGGTTGAGAGTTCTGTGCTTCACCTCTGAGAGCCTTTTGTGTGTGCTCACAGTAATCATTGTTTTTCTTTTTAAATATGGCTTAAATGCGACTTGTAATGTGGTTTGGATACATCAGCTGTTGTAAACTTTGCCTCTCCTTCCAGTTCAGCAAATAAGTCTTGAGCTTCTGGAACTGGATCCTGATCCTTCTCCAATCAGATGATGATGCTGGATGCTACAAAGTCCAGGAAAATGTTATACTTCCACCATTTTTGGAAACACACAGTTCGGGCAGCACATTTCTTTGGTGTGTGTAAGGATGAAATTCCCTGCTTTTGAAATTCTAACTGGCTTTCTGGGGATTATTGCAAAACATAATGGTCAGGTACAAGTCTTCAGGGGAACATGCTATTCCAATTGCCTCTGAAAGAGACACAAAGGTAAACTCATTGTAGTATCTCTCCTTCTTTCCTAGAGGTCCTTCCTATTACAGCCAAGGAGGCAGAAATTGACCTAAACAAAAAAATTCTTGTTTTGGCCAAAGTAATGCAATAGATTCTTTCTCCATTGTAAAACCACATAGTAGAGGAAAGAGTTTGACTTTATTTTTCTAGAAAAATAGAGTTGTCAGCAGAAGATGATTGTTTATGATGGGGGGTACAGGTAGTAACATCTAATAGCTTACAGGCAAACATGCTGCTTGAATTAGATGAACATCAATAAGACATAGTGATGATGAAAAGCAAGGCTAGAAGTTCTTTTGGGTGCCAGACTGCCAGAATGTGACAACACAGTTCTAGAATTGTCCTCCATGTTATCAAAAATCCAACCAGTCCTGGAAGCTATTCTTTGGTGGACAAATAAGGTTTAAGATTTGTGCAGATATTTCTTCAGTCAAAAAGAAGAGGCATCCTATTCCCTTATTGGACAACAACTTGCAAGTGCATGCTTTACCAAACCTACTTATCCTGCCAATGAATGGACATATGTTGCAGATGTTATTTTTGGTGGTCATCATGTAGCCCATGACACGGTCTTGTTAAAGGCATAAACCATATACAAATTGTACACAGTATCCATATGTTATCTCCATGCTCATCCTCTACTTCAGTCTTAACAAAGTATATTTCCATGACTGCACCCACACTCCAATTTCCCCCTGGAATTTAATGGAGCATTTCCCAATGCTACTAAGTCTCACTAAGGAGGTACCTTTTTAAACCAACTCAGATTTACGCTGATTTATGCTTTAGGTTGTAAAGTGGCACTGGGCACATCTGTATTTTATGCCCACATACTACTTGTATTTTATTTTGGGACTGAGTCCCTGCCAAGTGTCATAATTCTTGAACCAGAAGAAAAGACATCTTCAGGTTAAAGTGTCATCCTACCCATCAATCACATTCCAGCATATAGCCACAGCTTGCAAGTTAGTCAGCAGCACAATGAATAATTCCAGCCCAGAACTTTTCTAAAAGTTCCTTCTGTGATTATGTCTAGGACTAATCTATAGTGGAGACTTTTGTTTTTTTAAGTCTTCATTTCTTGACTATACAGGAATGAAACACAGACGTGCAGTAACTGGATAACAAGAACTGTGGAGCTGAGCATACAGCCACCACATACAAGCAACACCCACTGATGTCAATGGGAATTGGGTGTACTTAGCACTTGCAAAATTACAACCTGTGCGATATGAAAGTTTAGGAGGGCTCATTGTCAAGTGCTCAGCACACAAAACTGGGGCCCAACTTCAAAAAGAGCTTCGTGCTCTTTCAGGCGCCTAAATACAGAACATATTTTCAAAAGTATTTAGATTGTAAGCTCTTTGGAGCAGGGACAGTATGTTTGTACAATGCCTAGCACAAGGAGGTCCTGGTACATGCCTAGGGCTCCACAATACAAACCATAATAATAACCAGCACTAGGCAGCTGAAATTGTGACACTAACAGCCAGATTTTCACAAGAGCTCAGCATCCACCATTGGGGCAGGTTTTTAAAAGTGCTTAACTCCCACCTCGTCACCAAAACCTGCCCCTGATGGTGGATGCTGAGCTCTTGTGAAAATCTGGACCCA
>NW_027058477.1:0-2677 GCF_011386835.1 Chrysemys picta bellii | reverse complement strand
AGGGGGAGGAGCGGGGGCAGGGCCTGGGGCAGAGCCAGGGGTTGAACAGTGAGCACCCCTTGGCACATTGGAAAGTTGGCGCCTGTAGCTCCAGCCCCGGAGTCGGTGCCTATACAAGGAGCCGCATATTAACTTCTGAAGAGCCGCATGTGGCTCTGGAGCCACAGATTGGCCACCCCGATGTAGAACTATGCTGGTCCCCTATGAGTCATCAGTGAGGTTGGGACTTTAGACCATCAGTACAGACCTCGACCACTGGAGCTAACTGAAGAATTGGTAGCAGTAGTAGGCTGTTTTAAATGGTCACGAGTCATTAGAGGTGGAACAGACATACATTTTGTCAGTAGATATGCAGTTATTTACTAGACAGCATACGACTACTGAAACTCAAAAATCCTGCGTGTAACTCCAGGCTCTGGAGGAGAGTGCACTCTATTGGTTAGACAGCTCAACTCTCAAACCAGTCCTCCTCACACCCCTGGTTCCTGTCCCAGTGTTCCTCTTACCTACCCTTTCCTCCCCCTTGTCTCAGTCTTCCCCTTTCCCTCCCCCCAAACCAGTACCACTCTGTTTATTCTCACCTCTCCCTGAGCTCCTGTCTCGGACTCTCCCACCTACCACCCTCTAAAGTCCAGCCAGGCTACTTTTTCCATGCTGACTGGGCTGGTGCAGATTGCAGAAGGAACACTAGAAGCACAGGAGAGATGGTATTCCTGCTCTCAGTTTTGATGCCTGGTGCCAGAGCAACCCACCACTGGGAGGAGCATTTGCAGGGAAAGTCCTTCTTAGCCCCTGCAGCACTCAGATGAAGCAAGCTCAGTCACACTGTGAGGATGGTGCATGCAATATCTAGCTGGCATACGGGAGCATGACCATTGCAGAAGAAACCTTCAGAGAATTTAGCTGCCAGCCTATAGCAAACCTTTACTGAGCATGTGCTAAATCTGATTTTTCAGAAGCTTATTTGTCCAAATCTGAGATTTTCACAGGGGGGGTGGAGGGGGAGAGACTCAAAAAGGCACATCACTGGCAACAAGGCAACCCCCTTGCCAAATTTCAAGTCCCAACTCCAAAGCGTGAAGGTGATAAAGTTTCTCAGTGAAACAGATATAAGTTTAAGGTGGGCAAATCAACATATATTTTAACTTAACTATGTTATCAGAAACTACTGAACCAGTTTTTCTGAAACATTAAAAATAAATAAAAAAAATAAAAAAAATAAAAAGAAGGTCAGCCTGAGGCAGACACCAGGGATAGAAAACTTCAGCCCAAATGGTTAGAGTCCAGCAAAGTTATAAGCAACTGAAAATAGGGTTTTATAATACAAAGTGTTGAAGCTAATTTAACTATAAACACTGCTAACAGGTCTGCCCATAATTAAGTTCTACTGTATCATTTTGCCAGGAAATACTTTAGCTGTTTTAGGTACTTTCCTGGCAAGCACATCAACAAACCAACAGAGAAGACGTGGAAGCAACAGGGGCAGCCAGACTTAGCTAGCCTCTTACAATCCTTAGACAGTAACAGGTTTGTAGAACCTTAGGATGTCAATACGTCCTCAAAACAGAATAAAAAAAAGTTTATATTTGATTTTCAAATAAACTAGGTGCCCATTTAAAATGGTTACCTACATAAGATTGCCAAAATGGACACGAAAATTCTAGTACAAAGGCTATTTTCCAACATACAATAGTTTCAAATACAATAATGTTATCCTAGATATTTCCATTTCAGAAAGCCAACAATTTCTTCCCTCCTCCTCCAGTTTCTGACGCCCATAACAAAATCCTTTACTGAAAATATGTCAAAACACAATAGGTCTCTAAAGAGTAAAAATGTTACAAGTAGAAAAAAATCCAGGCTGTCTCAGGTTTTCATACCATTCCCTTCACTATAGGAGACAAAGCCTTTGTTTAATCAATCATGAAATACACAAACACAGGACTTAATCAAATCCTTGAAAATTGAGATATGGTAGAAAGTCAATCTTAGATCTGCATATATAGAAATTCAACACTTTCATATTATTTAGGGCCTTGTTCTGCCAACCTATACTCATGTAATAGTCCCATTCATTTCAGTAGGACAATTCAACAAGCATGGAGTAAAATTTGTCTCACTAGACTGCAGATTCTGACCCTTCCCCATAAACACAAAACAAGAGCTGGAGACGTTTTACTGCATAAGCTCAGTGCCCGAAGATCTCCAATAGCTACAGTCAAGAAGTTCATAATTGAGTTTCTTATTTTTTCTCATTATTTTCCGCATAACAAGTATTATATGGACCCTAAATAGTAGCATACCTCCCACCACCTTCTTTACAGTTGGGACAGGTGCAAGCAACTCGTCGCAATCTTTTTCCTTCTTGATGTGCTTGGTCCCCTTCCTCATCTACCACCTGTACTCTCAAATGTGATAGATCATTGGTATTTAGTGTAGAATCGCCACTGAGCTGCCACTCTTCTGGATCAGGCTCCTCTTCTTTAATCCTAATATCTAAGGAAAAGAACAAAACATAGATCCGTAATAGCCCATTAAACAGAGAGAAGCAAACCATAATGATGAAATCTCTACTGCAAAGAGCACTGTGTGTCATTCTGAAGTCAACAGTTTTTAGTGCATACTGACATTGCTGCTGTGCCCTTGTAGCCTATTCCATATTTAAAAAGTGTATTTA
>NW_027058476.1:0-2677 GCF_011386835.1 Chrysemys picta bellii | reverse complement strand
ATCATGTTTCTTTTTTGATCTAATAAAAGCATTAGGAATAGTTGATCCTCTTGCTTTTAATCTTTATTATCTTAGGTAGGGTGAACAGATAACAAGTGTAAAAAATCGGGACAGAGGGTGGCGGGAATAGGTGCCTATATAAGAAAAAGCCCCCAAAATCAGGACTGTCCCTATAAAATCGGGACATCTGGTCACCCTAATCTTAGGTGACTTTTGCTTATAGGGATACCAAGATCCATGTGTTTCCATATATTTAGTATGGAGCTTGTGTGGTTTAAAGTAGTCCACTTAACCCCCATATCAAAGACAAAATAAAATCATTACAAAAACCCCTTGCAAGCCAAATGTGATTGTGTCACCTCTATACTATATGTTTTAGTTTCCTTAGTTTCATAAAACCACACACAACTATCTAATTGTTTATATAAATGTATTCTTACACTAACCTCAAGTTTATAGTAGGCATTAAGGCTGGGGGGGGGGCAAACTTTTTGGCCTGAGGGCTGCATCGTGTTTCATAAATTGTATGGAAGGCCGGTTAGGGGAGGGGGTCATGGCCCGGCCCCCACCTCCTATCAGCCCCCCCGGGACTCCTCCCCCATCTGACCCCCCCTGTTCCCTGATGGCCCCTCTGGGACCCCTGCCCCATCCACATACCTCCGCTCCCTGTCCCCTGACTGCCCCCAGATCTCCGCCGTCCCATCCACCCCTCCTCTCATTCCTGATGGCCCCCCCGGGACCCCTGCCCCCATTCAACCCCTTGTTCCCCCCCAATCACCCCAATCCCTATCCACACCCCTGCCCCCTGACCACCACCCCGAACTCCCCTGCCCTCTATCCAACCCCCCTACCCCCTTATCGCGCTGCCTGGAGCACCTGTGGCTGACAGCGCTACAGCCGCATCGCCCAGCTGGAGCTGGGCCACGCTGCCGTCACCACGCAGCATAGAGCACTGGGTCAGGCTGGGCTCTGCAGCTGTGCTGCCCCAGGAGCTCGCAGCCCTGCTGCCCAGAGTATTGTGCTGGTGGCAGAGCGAGCGAGCTGAGGCTGCGGGGGAGGGGGGACAGCAGGGGAGGGACCGGGGGGTAGCCTCCTGGGCCAGGAGCTCAGGGGCCAGGCAGGATGGTCCCGCAGGCCGGATGTGGCCCGTGGGCCGTAGTTTGCCCACCTCTGCATTAAGGTGATAAAGCAATTATGAGACTTGGGAGACCCTGCTTCTATTACTGTCCCTGCCCGTTGAATGACTTTAGGCAAGTTATTTCACCTCTCTGTGCCTTAGTATCCCTGTCTGTAAAATGGGGACAATGATACTGACCTCCTTTGTGAAGTTCTTTGAGATCTATTGATGAAAAACTGAGATGTATTATACTATTATTTGGTAACATTCTAGGACTTGATCCTGCAATTCATTGTGTGCAGAGTACCATGGGCAAAACTGCTTTGCCAGTGCAGAGCTTTGTTGATTTCAATGGGCTCTGCACAGGTGCAGGACTGAGGCCTAAGCCCCTACTCCTGAAGAAGGGATCTGCACACATGGGCTTTTGACTTAGCCAGACACAGAATTCCTATGCCAGGGAAGGGCCCAAACTTGTGGATATTTTTTGCAGGTTAAGGGCTGGGAAAGATGTCACATGATGCAAGGAAAGTGTGAGCATGTTAGTTGTCCATGCACAAACATGGTTAACACAATGCTGTGTTGTGGGAAAAGCTGCTGGGTGAGCACAACTTAACCATGTTTGGCAGATAGGTGTCATGATGTGCCTTAAAAAAAAAAAAGAACATTTACTTTATATATAAACAAGTCTTAAGACTATCTAGGTTAAAATACAATTCTCTAACATGGTTATGGAAGCATGTTTCCCAATCACACAAGCAGTAAAACCATGACGCAGAGGCCCCTAATTGTGACAAAGAACTGTACACTAGCATGGTGGTTTTTGTTATGTAGTCAGGGCTTTAGAAGCTGGCAAAGAGAAATTAAAGGCTCAGTTTGTGCTTTTAAAACAGCTTAGGTGAGAGCGTTCAGATTCAACTGTATATTTATTAATAGTTAGTTCCTTCCTTCAGAAGCACAATTATCTCTGTTAGACAGAAACTTCCTGCTTGTCTTTACCACCTGTTATCCTGACAGCTGTAAGACACCCACCCTTAACAATAAATTCCAATGGATTTCTCCACCAGATTCCAAGCATTTGCATAACTGATTGGGGGTGGAGTAGCTGCTTGTTGGTTTCTTCCTTCCAAAAAGGCTGTATCCCTGTTTTGTCATGAGAAAGGATTTCCAGCTGGTCCTCAACTGAATGATGGGAGGAATGCCAAAGGTATAAGGCCAGTTCTCAGTTACTCTGTTTCTGTATTTGGATCAGGAACCGGGAGGGGGAAGTTGACAAATGGTAGCTTTAAGTTAGGTTTACACTCCACATATACTGCAGATGTTTATAGCCCTGCCTGGCCCCTAGTGTAAGTAGTAGCCCCTCAAACTGCTGTCTAATTTATGCTCTGCTCCTCTTGTCCCTTCTATGGGATCTGGGAAATCGAGACTAGATTAATAGAATTTAAGGTCAGAAGGGAAAATGAACACCAGATCATCTAGTCTGACCTCCTGTGCACAGGTGTCGACTTTCCAATGTGCTGGGGGGTGCTTGACCCCCCAGCTCTGCCCCAGGCCCTGCCCCCA
>NW_027058475.1:0-2677 GCF_011386835.1 Chrysemys picta bellii | reverse complement strand
AGGGTGCAGGGAGAGGGTAGCTAGGGGCTGTGTGCAGGCAGGGGAGTAGCTCAGGGTGCAGGGAGGGGTACCTAGGAGCTGTGTGCAGGCACGGGGGCTCCCGGTGGAACTCCCAGCTTTAGGGGGCGAGGCCTTGGGGCTCCCGGCTTCAGCCTCCCTGCTGCTCCTGGCTTGGGGGCAGGGGAGGTTTGCTGGCTTGAGCCCCGCGCCGCTCCTGGCTTCAGCGCTGGGGCTCGCTGCACCGGGTTTCAGCCGCGGGGCTCCATGGCCCCCATGAAAGGGCTCGCGGCCCCGGACCCCCGGCTGACAACCGCTGATCAGACCAAAACCACGTTGGTAAAACCACAGGTCTGAACAGCAATGGCCGAGTCTTGGGGTTAGTCCTCCAGCCCCAGGGGAAAAGCTTCAGCCGGCCCCTCCCGCTCCCCTCCCAACTGCACCTGTGTGGCCAGGCAAACATGGATGATCAGTGCCGCTGGCTCCAAGCCTCCCTCCCCACCCACTTCCACCGTGGCTCTTTGCCCACATTGTGCCCCACGGGGGAAGCCGGCCATGCTGCCCAAGCCAGGCTGGGCAGGGAGGGGGCCCCTCGTCTCTGCTAGCCAGAGGCCGGGAATGGGCGACAGGGGACGGGTCACTGGACGATCCCTGTTCTGCTCAGTCCCGCTGGGCCCCCGGCACTGGCCGCTGTCGGCCGACAGGACACGGGGCCAGATGGACCCTTGGTCTGACCCAGCCCGGCCGTTCCTACGTTCTATGGGCAGGGGCTTGTGGGGCTGCAGCCCCCTAACTGTGTATCCCCCCCGCCCCATAGCCAGCAGCCAGCGCAAAGCTCACACCCGCCACAGCAGCAGGGGGCGCTGCTGGTCTGGGGCTGCTCCCACAACCTGCTCCAGCCCCCCCTCCCCGGGGCCGGTCAGGACCTGGGGGCGTGTCCAGGGGCCCAGGACTCCCCCCACGTGGGGCAGCCTAGCACAGGATGGGAAGTTCCGGGTCTGGCCTCCAATCACAGCCGCAGTTGCTCTCTGCACGGGCCAATCAGCGCCAAGGAACGCACATTTAACCGCCCTGCCTGGATGGGTGACGGCTTAAATACAATAGGGGAAAAAGGGTGTATTGGCACCAATCAGAAGCTGGGGAGGGATGATAGGCATGTGGGCGCGCCAATCAGACACCAGCGAGAATCTTAGTGTCTGTGGACAGAGCTGGCAGCACGGGGGAGGGGAATCTCCAGTCGGGCCCTTACCCGCTGCTCCCCGGGAGCCTCCCCCAGGGCAGAGCCCCCGGCCCGGCCCCGCCCTCCCGGTCCCGCCCCTGCCCCAGGGCGGCCCCGCTTGGGGAGAAGGGGAGAGACCCCCCAGGGAGCGATGCCCCGGGCTGCGGGGGGCGGGGCTAGACACGCCCGCGGGGGGGCGGGGCGGGAACATGTTGCCTGCAAGAGCCCGGCCCCGCCCCTCCCTAACGCGAAGCTTCCGCCCCGCTCTGGCGTCACTTCCACCCCGCTTCCGGGGCTAGGGGCTCGCTGGGTCTGGCCCCGTCACACCCTGAGCCCGGGGCTGGAATAGCAGGTGGGGAGCAGCCTGTGGGGAGGACTGGGGGGGCAGAGCTGGGGGTGGTTGGAGGTCCCAGGGCTGGAATAGCAGGTGGGGAGCAGCCTGTGGGGAGGACTGGGGGGCAGAGCTGGGGGGGGCGGTTGGAGGTCCCAGGGCTGGAATAGCAGGTGGGGGGCACTCTGAGAGTCAGGACTTAGTAGACATCAGAAAACGCACACAGGCGAGAGGCCGTATAAATGTTTGGACAGTGGGAAAAGCTTGAGTCGGAGATCACAGCTTATTACAGCTCAGAGACTGCACACCGGAGAGAGGCCAGAGAAATGCCGTGAGTGTGGGAAAGGTTCCCCTGAGCGATCAGCCCTTACTGCCCAGGAGAGACCCACACGGGAGAGAAACCCTGTACAGGCCTCCACTGTGCGGAAAAGCTTCAGTGACCACTCAAAGCTTACTAGACATCGGAGAATCCACAGGGGTCAACATCAGCCAATCCCACAGGGACGAAACCTCTTAGATTTCATTAGCTGGTGTGTAAAACACTAATATTAGAGCTTGGACATCAGAGACTCCCCCACACCAGAGGGAAATTCTAAGCAAACCCCAGACAGAGGAGAGGACCCCCAATCAGCACCTCCTGATGGCTGCAGCCCTGGCTGCTGAGCTGATGGGCCAAAGGGGGGAGAAGGAAGAGACAGAAACTTTCCAGACACTCCAAGTCCCTGGCTGAAGCCCCCCCCCCTTCACAGACCGGATCCCCCTTCCATGGAGATTGAGAGAAGGAAACTTGGGCCAGACCCCACCTTCCCTCTAGACACCTGTCCCCTCCCCATATCTTCCATCAGCCCCTGGGCTGGGCTCCCCCACTGACCTGGAGCTGTTCCCTGGAAGGGGAGTGTCCAGGAAAGCTGGTAACTCCGCCCCTCCCCAAATCCCTCAGGGCTGGGATCTGCTAGATCGGATATTGAGGGAGCAGGAGGAGGGTTTGTGGAGAAACGGGGGATGGAATGGTTGGGGCTGGTGGAGTTGGGACGCAGAGCGAGCTGGGGGCTGGGGCTATCGAGTGTTTGGGGATCATGCGATAAGAGGAGAGGAAGAGCATGGAGGGGCGAGGGGGAGAGGTGCTGCCG
>NW_027058474.1:0-2677 GCF_011386835.1 Chrysemys picta bellii | reverse complement strand
TGGACCCACCAGGGCTATCAGTGTCATCGCCATCTGATAACTGCTTAAGTCCTCAGGGACATCTGCCCTTGGCAGCACCATCTTCCACTGCATTCTGGGGCATGCACCTCCTTAGCACCATCTCCCTGACACATGCCAGGGCCTCTCACCCTGCCTGGCATTTACTTTCTCCTGGTAAAACCTTCTGGCACCTGGAGATGGAAGTGACGCCTGACATCAGAGAAAACAAAGCTGGGACTGATGTCCAGGCTCTCTCAACAGCTACCTCTGGCCACGTCTAAATTGAACTCAATGCAGCAGCATGGCGGGGGAGTTGCACTTTTTCCTAGACTGATTCACAAGTGGGAGGGATAGCTCAGTGGTTCGAGCATTGGCCTGCTAAACCCAGGGTTGTGAGTTCAATCCTTGAGGAGGCCATTTAGGGAACTGGGGTTTAAAAAACAAACAAACACTATCTGGGGATTGGTCCAGGGGGTTGGATTAGATGATCTCCTGAGGTCCCTTCCAACCCTGATATTCTACAAGGAGCATGAGCTCTCCTTCCACATACAAACACAGCCATGTGGCAACTACTTACACTGAAGTATCAACTCCTTCTCTTGCCTGACCATGGCGGGCTCTGAGCTTTGAACAGTACAACCTGGAACGTACAATGGAAATGAATCTTGCAGGAGTTTTCACCTCCCCTGGGGCTACCTTTTAAAAAATGTCAGTCTTTCCAACAAGCAAAACAGCTTTCAAGTGGTCCCTGGGATAATCAGACAAGTCCACAAGCTCCAAGACAAAGAGGCTCATGTCTTGGAAGATACAGAGAGCCTGATTGCCAATGGCTATGGTATTGCTGCAGTCCCACAGGGATTCCAGTCGGTGGAGCTGGAGGGTAGGGTTGTAATTTGCTCCAGGCCTTTTGATATAATCCCCAGCCCAACTGCCTCAAGGGCAGGAAATCTAGACACTAGGATCCCAGGGGGTTAATTCTTGCTGCTAGTGCCCTCCAAGCAGAACACAGGACAACCTCTCAGATAGAAGTTGCTTAAGAAAAGTTGTGGTTACCGATAAAGATGGCTGCTGCCTGTCGTATTGGAGCCTGGGGGCTTTGGAGGTGATCCAGACATTGGAGCAAGATGTCAGATACGCTCTTGAGCTTCAGCACCTAGGAATAGAAACCAAAGAAGCTTCTTGTTGCTGGGGCCACAGGGTGAGGAGAAGAGAGATTTCATCTCCAGGTAGCTGCTTGGCTTGGAGGGGTGGGAAGAATGCAGCTCCCATCTCCATGTATCCTGGGGGCGACCATCTACATGCCAGGGAGTCATTAAATTACCATTTCAAAGTGTCACCAGACACATTGCTGGTGTCTGAGCTGCTGGCACTGCAGGGCTGGAGCCTGGCACTAGAGAACACTGAAGCCCAGTTGTATGGGCTTCATCTGGGGAGGACATTAGAGAGGGTGCAGAGCATAGGAAATACGGTGCAGAAGTGGCCAATGAGCTGGGGTAAGGTGAAAAATGGGGACATCCAGTTTCCTGCAGGATTCGGAAGGCATTTTTGCCATCAACTGATTCTTTATGTTGTGAGCTTTCACCTCCGTACTGAACTCCTGGCCAGGTCTGGCTGTTCAGATCTGACAGGCACTGGGAGGAGTGGGGGAGCTGGGTGCTTCTAAGAGGAAGCCAGAGTGCAGTATGCTAGTACTAGACATGCAATCAGAGCAGTGAGTGAGGGAACACGTTTCCGGTCCCACATCTAGAAGCAGCACTCACGAGAAGCCGATTGTTCACTTACAGAGTGCTGGCAGATATTGTCCACCACCCGGGGATGGGTGTGCCAAGCCTTCTTGCTGTTAATCTGCTTAGGACAAGACCATCCCAGGAGCTGAAAACACCCAGCCAAGGCTTTCTGACACCTCTGCAACACAAGATGGGACAAGGAGAGTTTGCATCATGAGAAGAGCTGGAATCTGTGGTCACTCTGCAGTGAAAAGCCAGCTGAAATGATCAATGAGGGAAAGGAATGTGGGGGTCACATGGTATCCTGCTGACCCTTGGTGTCTCTTTGTTCCTATTAGTGGAGGCTCCTGGAGTTTGATCTTCATGGTGGCTGCAGTTCAGTGACTTAGGAAGTGGCTGCTGGGAGCCATAAAACATCTCCACTTGTGTGTCCATTGAAGGCCAGGGAACTTGCTTGGGTAAGCAGGTAGAGCTGAGATTTTTCACTTTTGGGAGGCGGCTCTGGAGACAGATCTAGCAGGAGAGCTGGAGCAGTCAGGGCCTGCTGCACCAGGGAGCACATGGCAGCGGGACTCACCTTGCCCACGTCAGGGTCCTCGTCCTGTAAGTGAAGGAGCAGTGGGACCATGCTGCGGGTCACTTCCTCCTGCAGCAGGGGCTTCTGCCTCCTCTTCACTGTGTTAAGCAACTCTGTAAAGAGCATGATGGCAGCAGAGCGCACCTGGGGTCTCACCTGTGATGGACACACAACCATGAGGGGATCTCACCGAGGGAGCTTCACACTCTCCTTACAGGGTGAGCTCGGCACAATGCAAACCACAGATAGGGGCCAGTCTGACTAATAACTCCATGGTCTGCCCACCAAGAGGGCACCCATTTGCAGAAAGGTTTGGGTGGAGGGGCAGACAACACAGGTTAGGACAGTGGTTCCTAAATTTCCCTGGAGGCCT
>NW_027058473.1:0-2677 GCF_011386835.1 Chrysemys picta bellii | reverse complement strand
AGCCAGCAATCCCCATGCCATGGTGTACTTCTTGCTCTCCTGCAAACTTCTGCAACCTCATGATCCAGGAATCACCAAGAATCCACATGCTGCCAACCCAGGCAGCGCACATACTTCTTTTCCCTCAGCAATCAACTTCCATGCTGTGTGTCTTTGGAAACACCACATTCATCTGTCCAGAGATCAGGAAGTAGCCAGGACACTACTACACACACAAGAGGCAAAAAGAAGGCAGGGGGAATTAAGGCAGAAGTTGATACAGGGCCAAATACAGCAAAGGAGTGGGTCTGTTGGGGCAGCAATTTTTCCAGAGTCCCCCAGAGAATTAGCAGGTGCCATGCAAAACCTGAGATCAAAACTGACAGACCATTTTGACCTGCATCACAGCAACAGTTTGATCTCTACCTCGGCACAAAAAACCCCCAAACACACCAATTTTTTTTGAAAAATGGCTATTTTCCCCTCCCAGGTTATAACTCTGGAAACCGTAGTTCAAGTGACCCCAAGTTTGAATCACCAACCCTACTCTGCACTCCCACTAGTCACAGGTAATTTCAAGAAACCCAATTCAAGCATGCAGATTTTAGAGCAGTCAGAAGTGTCCTTTAAAGAGGAAGTGAGGATGGGAAGGGCTCCTTTACACATCCACTGACAGCATAGGAGGGTGTGAAGTGGCACATTCATTTCAATGTGATGTTCTCAGCATGCAAACACCCCACGGAGATGAATATAATCTAAAACAATAGATCTGAGTACTTGTGGCACCTTAGAGACTAACAAAAGTCCACGAAAGCTTATGCTCTAATAAATTTGTTAGTCTCTAAGGTGCCACAAGTACTCCTGTTCTTCTTTTTGCGGATACAGACTAACACGGCTGCTACTCTGAAATAGATCTGAGACATGTGAACTGCTCCATGCATCTCAATGTGTGTTCCCATCCACCTCCTGCTTTACAGTTTGTGATATGCATGAAGTATGCATGTTCTCAGCTCCCCATCCAAAGGGGCGGACTTTTCCAGATGCTGGCTCAAATGAGGGGCAGGGAGAGAACCTCAATGTTAAGGCTCCACAGGTCTGGTGCCTTGCACAGCTCTGGAACAGTCCCTGGGAGAAGCCCTTTAGTGTGTTAACCCCTTAGCTTCACTGCCTCCTGGGTCCGAACTTCAGAGCCTTCAGCACCCATTTCACTCAGTGAGTCCACTCGAATTGGCCACCTGGGGGGAGACTTGCACATCCAAAGGAAGCAATGCACCCCCAACCTCAGTGACTCAGATAGCATTGTAAAAATAGAAGGGTTTATTACATGTCTGGAACACAGCATAGAAAGTCCTTACTTAGCATTGAGAATAGAAAAAATTACAGCATAGTCCACCTGGGTCAGTCCTGCCCCTCCTCCTTTATCCCCAGTCCAGAAGCGTGTCTCCTGCTTCCAGCAGCCCACATTATACAACCCCAAGGGTCTCTCCTCCATCCTTTGTTCCTCTTCCTGGTCTGAACAAGGTCACCTGGTTATCTACCTTAGCTCTCTGTCTCGCACCTGGACAAAACCAGCTGGCTTCCTGCAGGGGTTGGGGACAGTCCAGGGTCATTAGTTGCCAGGCACCACATGTCCAGCCATTGGAGTGGCCATATTCTGCTGAGACTCTGCCAGAGTAAACAACTCTTCCTAGCACCTAGTTCAACACGCAGCACATAGGAGAAACTGAGGTATGCACAGTAATTATACAAAATATTAAGAAACATTCCCACTTCATCACTCAGACCCTCTCAAAAGGGCAAGCACCCCCCCTCCCTCATCAGATTGCTGCTCACATGATGGGGGAGGAGGGGTATAGAAACCCTGAAAATAGAGAATATAAATAATGAGAAGGAATTTTCTATATCTTTCAAAGACTTGCAAACAAGAGCATTTTGGTTGCTCATGTAATGTCAGATGAGTCCCCTGAAGTTAACACAAAAAGCTTTAGCTCACTGGCAAAACTTCACTTTAGGTAATTACATCTGGCCTACCTAAGATGCCTTGGGCAGGTTTAGCTGGATGAGTATTTTTACACTTCCTGGCCTTTTGGCGTTGCTGCGTACTGTTGAACAGTTGCCACATTCCACCCATGAGGCTGGATTTCAGTGATGGGTGACGCAATTCATATATATAGCTTCAAGTAAGTTTAAATGCATTGTGAATTTTGAAGATGAAAGGCATAATTTGAAGTGATCAAGATGATTACTATGAAAGTATAAACAAAAAGTCTGACTGTATAGTGCTACCCAAGTTACCTGTGTTGACTGGATCACTGTAAGGTCATTAATGTAGCAAAAGCCTGCCCCCATGGCAGAACCAAGTCCAGCAGTCCCAAAGGTCAGCCTGCAACAGAGGCGATCCCGCAGCTCCTTGTTCATCCCATTCCGTACCAGGTTTTCAATCTGCTCTTTTGTTTTAGGATTCTGCAAAAGAAAAAGGAAGGTTCTGTTCCCACTGCTCAAGGAGGATCTGATGGAACAATTACTGCTGCAGTGCAGTTTGTGTTAAAATAATTCTCACTAATTCACAGGATAGGAAGAAGTGGTCTCTGTATCCACAACCCAAGCTCTTTTAGAATACAAGTTTTATGTTGGTGTAAGAAAGGATCACTCTTTGCTCTAACCTTTGTCATTTCTAACATGTTCTCTATTCAAACAT
>NW_027058472.1:0-2677 GCF_011386835.1 Chrysemys picta bellii | reverse complement strand
CACTTTTATAAAGAATTTAAACCCTCATGATTCAGGGTATCAGACAGCACCTAAATAGATGCATGTTAGTATGATAATTCCCCTGATGGCTGGTTACTCCTTTAAGGGTTTCTTGCAACTTCCTCTGAAGTAGCTGGTACCTGACAGGCAGTGTGATCTAGTGGATAGGGCACTGGACTGCTTCTGCCACGGACTTATGGTGGGATCTTGGGCAAGTCATTTCACCTCTCTTTCTCCTCACATCCTTCGTCTCTCTGGCCTATTTAGACAGTAAGCTTTGTGAAGTAGGGACTGTCTCTTACTATGCGGCTGCACAGGAGTGACTACAATAGGCCCCAATCTCAACTGAGGTCTCTAGAAATGACTGTAACATAAATAAAGAATGGTGCCCGCTGTCAGAAGCAAGATCCCAGAGCAGATAAGAATTGCAACACCAGATCAGACCACGTTCTACCTTCCTACATAGTGTAACAGGAAACATGTATAACATTATTTATGTATGGTAACGGTGTATAAATGATGTGTGCTTAATAGGGCTAGATCCTCCCTCAGCTGAGGCTACGATAGGCTTGGTGTAGCTGATGACAGGGGAGGCAAAGGATAAACCATCTTTGCACATATTCATTTCTCCGGCTGGCTGGGGCGTTATCCTGGTGTCCATACTAATCAGACTCAGGGCCTCATCCTATAGGCTGTAGTAGCAACTGTGCCTCTATGGCAGGGTTTCTGAGCAGTGGCTGTACCCCAGACCTCTCTATCCTGTACTGAGTCCCTCTACATCCATTGTTCGCATTTCCCCCATAGACATTTACTTGGGTTGCATGTAGAGGCAAGGATTTGGCCCACTGTGGGTATTTCAAGAGTTTGTAATAATCAAGCACAACCTCTCTGTTTTGCACAAGAATGCCCTTAGGCCTCCTAGCTCTAGGCCACCTCTGAGCTAACCAACTGCTGAGTGCAGCCAGCGTTCCTAGCCACTGTATTTTAACAGAGCTTTAAGCATGGTGAAAAAAACTGTGCTGTAAGCACTTATAAACAGTACCAAACCAATTTCCTTCAAACTTGATTTGCTGCCTAAAACTCCCTTCACTTCTCCCCCTGCACAGCCATACGAGGACTGCCATGAAGGAGCTGTGTAGACAGGGAGCTCAAACCAATACAGAGGGGCCAAATATTCATAGCACCAGGACTTCCCCTCGCTCATCTACCCCCTGAATCTGTGTGGTAGGAGTCTGCCTACAGTCCTACTTACTGAACACCCTTCAAAGGAAAACTCCGAGATCCCTTTTCCCTCTACCTGCATATTCTGTGTCAGGTTTCTCTGCAGGAAGGGATGGTCTATCCCACAGTTTTCAATTTGACCCTAAAGCTAACTGTAGCACTGCAGGAAGAAGCAACAATTTGTGGCAATGTGGGACAATCTCCTCTATACAAGTCCATGGACCAGAAGGATAACCAGGGCTGGGAGATGCAGGATCAGGTCCCCAGCCCTGCTCCCGCTGCTTTGCGCTGTTCTGGTCAGAAGCTTTGCACATTCTGTGGAGTTGCTCTGGGTTTACAACAGTGTCACTCCAAGCAGCATCAGGCCTTTTCACTTAATTCTCAGTTTGGGGCCTGCTCCCACTGTTCACGTGCATGCCGAACTCCCGTGAAATGTCCAGATATGAGATCCATCAGCATTGCACGATTGAGCCCCTGTAGAAAAATGGGTGTGTAATGTCTTCTTGTGATTCTGCCATCCACAAAGCAGAACCTTTGTACCTCTTCTTTTGTGGTTCAGATCAGTGGCGTAGCCAGGTTTTAACAGCAGGGGGAGCAAACACATAAAAAAGGCGCCACCCGCCACGAAGAAAAACAAAGAAAAACCCAAGTCTTGCCGCAGAAGAAAGACGGACCTGCTGCCGAATTACCGCCGAGACCCAAAAGCTTTATGCCTTTTAATAGTGAAAATAAATATGAAAAATGCCAGAACCGGATCTGGAGCAGCAAAAGTGCAATCCTTTGCCTGAGGAGGTATAGAGGGAGGGAGAGGAGGCTGGGAAGAAAAGTTGCCCGAAGTCCTGAGCAGTTAAGTGTAGCTGGAGCAGCAGGAGCTAGAGCAGCAGCTGTGAAGGGAAGAGACCGTCCGGAGTGGAGGGCAAGTCTAGGGCTGGGCGTCAGCACACAAGCGTAAACTCCAGAGATCCAGCGCAATGCAATGGGGAGGGAGGGAGTATGTAGAGGGGAAAGGCATTTGAAATAATCATGTTAAAAAAATAACAAAGAGGCAAACTTTGCTACCCTAAGGGCTCGAGCAACTTTGTGAAAAACACTGACGGAACTTGCAATCCAAACTTCCCCGACTCCCCAAACATCCAGGCAAATGTGAAACCCAGGAGAGTGACAACGCGCGTCAAAGCAGTACATTTCCAGGGAGCAAGACAGAGCTAGACGTTCTTGACCATTGGAGGCTGCATCTACAGATCTGTGCCTGGGGTGCAACGTATAGAGCTGTAGATCTCTGCACGGCTGCAGTGTACTTACAGAGAGTACAATGTAGGTCCAGGCATGGGTAACGTACAGAGAGATACTCATAGGCAAATCTTAACTGCATCTATGAACCATACCCTTACAAACAACAGTGTGGACTTTAGGGAGGGAAATCAATGCAGACTATGCAATACATTACGTCTTAAAA
>NW_027058471.1:0-2679 GCF_011386835.1 Chrysemys picta bellii | reverse complement strand
AGCAAACCAAGTTTGCTAGTCTCTAAGGGGCCACAGGTCTCTGACACCAGGCACTGCATCTCTAGCAAACCAGGTTGCTAGTCTCTAAGGGGCCACAGGCCTGACACCAGGCACTGCATCTCTAGCAAACCAAGTTTGCTAGTCTCTAAGGGGCCACAGGTCTCTGACACCAGGCACTGCATCTCTAGCAAACCAAGTTTGCTAGTCTCTAAGGGGCCACAGGTCTCTGACACAAGGCACTGCATGGCTAGCAAACCAAGTTTGCTAGTCTCTAAGGGGCCACAGGCCTGTGACACAAGGCACTGCATCGCTAGCAAACCAAGTTTGCTAGTCTCTAAGGGGCCACAGGTCTCTGACACCAGGCACTGCATCTCTAGCAAACCAAGTTTGCTAGTCTCTAAGGGGCCACAGGTCTCTGACACCAGGCACTGCATCTCTAGCAAACCAAGTTTGCTAGTCTCGAAGGGGCCACAGGTCTGTGACACAAGGCACTGCATCGCTAGCAAACCAAGTTTGCTAGTCTCTAAGGGGCCACAGGCCTGTGACACAAGGCACTGCATCGCTACCAAACCAAGTTTGCTAGTCTCTAAGGGCCACAGGTCTCTGACACCAGGCACTGCATCTCTAGCAAACCAAGTTTGCTAGTCTCTAAGGGGCCACAGGTCTCTGACACAAGGCACTGCATCTCTAGCAAACCAAGTTTGCTAGTCTCTAAGGGGCCACAGGTCTCTGACACAAGGCACTGCATCGCTAGCAAACCAAGTTTGCTAGTCTCTAAGGGGCCACAGGTCTCTGACACCAGGCACTGCATCTCTAGCAAACCAAGTTTGCTAGTCTCTAAGGGCCACAGGCCTGTGACACAAGGCACTGCATCGCTAGCAAACCAAGTTTGCTAGTCTCTAAGGGGACACAGGCCTGTGACACAAGGCACTGCATCTCTAGCAAACCAAGTTTGCTAGTCTCTAAGGGGCCACAGGCCTGACACCAGGCACTGCATCGCTAGCAAACCAAGTTTGCTAGTCTCTAAGGGGCCACAGGTCTGTGACACAAGGCACTGCATCTCTAGCAAACCAAGTTTGCTAGTCTCTAAGGGGCCACAGGTCTGTGACACAAGGCACTGCATCGCTAGCAAACCAAGTTTGCTAGTCTCTAAGGGGCCACAGGCCTGTGACACAAGGCACTGCATCGCTACCAAACCAAGTTTGCTAGTCTCTAAGGGGCCACAGGTCTCTGACACAAGGCACTGCATCGCTAGCAAACCAAGTTTGCTAGTCTCTAAGGGGCCACAGGTCTCTGACACAAGGCACTGCATCTCTAGCAAACCAAGTTTGCTAGTCTCTAAGGGGCCACAGGTCTCTGACACAAGGCACTGCATCGCTAGCAAACCAAGTTTGCTAGTCTCTAAGGGGCCACAGGTCTCTGACACCAGGCACTGCATCTCTAGCAAACCAAGTTTGCTAGTCTCTAAGGGGCCACAGGTCTCTGACACCAGGCACTGCATCTCTAGAAAACCAAGTTTGCTAGTCTCTAAGGGGCCACAGGTCTCTGACACCAGGCACTGCATCTCTAGCAAACCAAGTTTGCTAGTCTCTAAGGGGCCACAGGTCTCTGACACAAGGCACTGCATCTCTAGCAAACCAAGTTTGCTAGTCTCTAAGGGGCCACAGGTCTCTGACACAAGGCACTGCATCGCTAGCAAACCAAGTTTGCTAGTCTCTAAGGGGCCACAGGTCTCTGACACCAGGCACTGCATCTCTAGCAAACCAAGTTTGCTAGTCTCTAAGGGGCCACAGGTCTCTGACACCAGGCACTGCATCTCTAGCAAACCAAGTTTGCTAGTCTCTAAGGGGCCACAGGTCTCTGACACCAGGCACTGCATCGCTAGCAAACCAAGTTTGCTAGTCTCTAAGGGGCCACAGGCCTGTGACACAAGGCACTGCATCGCTAGCAAACCAAGTTTGCTAGTCTCTAAGGGGCCACAGGTCTCTGACACAAGGCACTGCATCGCTACCAAACCAAGTTTGCTAGTCTCTAAGGGGCCACAGGTCTCTGACACAAGGCACTGCATCTCTAGCAAACCAAGTTTGCTAGTCTCTAAGGGGCCACAGGTCTCTGACACAAGGCACTGCATCTCTAGCAAACCAAGTTTGCTAGTCTCTAAGGGGCCACAGGTCTCTGACACAAGGCACTGCATCGCTAGCAAACCAAGTTTGCTAGTCTCTAAGGGGCCACAGGTCTCTGACACAAGGCACTGCATCTCTAGCAAACCAAGTTTGCTAGTCTCTAAGGGGCCACAGGTCTCTGACACAAGGCACTGCATCTCTAGCAAACCAAGTTTGCTAGTCTCTAAGGGGCCACAGGTCTGTGACACAAGGCACTGCATCTCTAGCAAACCAAGTTTGCTAGTCTCTAAGGGGGCCACAGGTCCTGTGACACAAGGCACTGCATCTCTAGCAAACCAAGTTTGCTAGTCTCTAAGGGGCCACAGGTCTGTGACACAAGGCACTGCATCTCTAGCAAACCAAGTTTGCTAGTCTCTAAGGGGCCACAGGTCCTGTGGACACAAGGCACTGCATCTCTAGCAAACCAAGTTTGCTAGTCTCTAAGGGGCCACAGGTCTCTGACACCAGGCACTGCATCTCTAGCAAACCAGGTTTGCTAGTCTCTAAGGGGCCACAG
>NW_027058470.1:0-2679 GCF_011386835.1 Chrysemys picta bellii | reverse complement strand
CTTGCCGCAAGGAGCTTACAGTCTGGGGATATAGCTACACTTAAAATGCTGTTGCAGCTGCACCACTGTAGTGCTTCAGTGTAGACACTACCTACACCGACTGCAGGGCTTCTCCATCAGCATAGGTAATCCACCTCCCCAAGAAGTGGTAGCTAAGTCTAGCTAGACCTAGCACAGTCTACACTGGCGGTTAGGTTGGCATTGTGACAGTACCTCCAATAAGGCTTTATGGAAATATGCATATGAATGTATATATATAACATAACTAGAATGTGTTTTATACTACTGTGACAATGCGGTTCTGGCGGAACCCAACTGAGAGTGCCAACTCAGGACAAATTGCTCAAATAGGGCAGTTACAGCCCAAGGCTGGGGTTTTTTCCACCTCTAAGGCAAACCAAACCAGCCAGACTAAGAGGACTTCAGTCTCACCCCACTGGCTAACTGCAAGTCTCACAAGCAATCTCCTTAGATACTCCAGTTTCCCAGTATTACCACCAGTACCACTCGTTATGGGGACAAATGGTTATGAAAACCAATACCCCAGTAAAAGAAAAAGGTTCTCCTGATCCCAAAGGACCAAGCCCCAGACCCAGGTCAATATACAAATCAGATCTTACCCACAAATCACGCTGTTGCCAATCCTTTAGAATCTAAAATCTAAAGGTTTATTCATAAAAGGAAAAAGATAGAGATGAGAGTTAGAATTGGTTAAATGGAATCAATTACATACAGTAATGGCAAAGTTCTTGGTTCAGGCTTGCAGCAGCGATGGAATAAACTGCAGGTTCAAATCAAGTCTCTGGAATACATCCCCCGCTGGGATGGGTCCTCAGTCCTTTGTTCAAAGCTTCAGCTTGTAGCAAAGTTCCTCCAGAGGTAAGAAGCAGGATTGAAGACCAGATGGAGATCAGGCCTCAGCCTTATATAGTCTTTTCCAGGTGTAAGAACACCTCTTTGTTCTTACTGTGGAAAATTACCGCAACATGGAGTCTGGAGTCACATGGGCCAGTCCCTGCATACTTTGCTGAGGTACAAGGCGTATCTGCCTTCTCTCAATGGGTCCATTGTATAGCTGATGGTCCTTAATGGGCCATCAAGCAGGCTAGGCAGAGCTAATCTCAGCTTGTCTGGGATGTCACCCAGAAGCATAGCATAAGTTTGCCATACAGACAGTATAGAGCCAATATTCCTAACTTCGACTACAAAACTGATACACACATATAGACAGCATAATCATAACCAGTAAACCATAACCTTGTTCTAGACACCCCATTTGACCCCCTTTATACAAGATTTGGGTGCCACTACAGGACCTTGGTTGCAACAATGATCTATATGGTCCCAGTTTATGTCAATAACGTCACACCCCCAACGCAAAATTGATGCAGGAAGGGATGACACAAACATCACTGACTGCATCCCAAGAGCTCCCCATCCTGGGTTCTGTCTCACTACAGCTAGTATTGGGTTAGAAGCCATACCAGTGTATAACAGAAACGGTTTATCAAAATCATGTCTAACCACATGATTGAACCTCTTTACAAACTCAAGGTAACACTTAGTTAGAACAATAGTGGATTGGATCTGCTCTGGCAGCATGGTTCCTGTATGTGCCATGTGATCTTGCCAAGAGCTAAAGAAAACTGCTACTTTATTCATACAAGCTCGGGCCAATGTTTGGAACCCAATTAACATCGAATAAATGCAGATATTAATGTTCTTCATAGTCCAGGAATCTTGGCATTTAGCCATGAAAGCAATATGGTAGTGTGCCTCAGTCTTCCTTTTCATACAGCACATTAGGTCTGGAATGTCCTTTCCCCTGTGAAAAGTTCCCATATTGTTTATATGCATTGCCTGTGAAACCCCAGTGTAACAAGGCCTTTTAACATAACGTGTGTTTTCATGTATTCCTTTTAACATGTTCAAGGGATTCTCCAAAAGATTAGGCACATTGTATATTTTTACAGTTTGTGGCAATAGCAACACATTAATTACAAAATTTAGCAATAACAACAAGTTCATTGCAAGTGTCCATCTACAGTCATGTTTGTCATGCCACCCCTTTGGCTCAATACCATTGGAGTTTGGGCATTTTAGGGTTAACCTGTGGCTTCCCTTGGCAAAATTCAGTTTTCTCTTTCCTCCTTGTCCTGCAGGATCAAACCCTGATTTCTCTTGCTTAACAGAATTCACTGGCTGATGGGGTGGGCCCTCTTCGCTAACAGCTATTAGCAAGTCCTTCCTTTCCCAGCCAGTCAAGTAATTTGCACTACCCCAGACCAGAGCCAGTCCACCAGTTTTCATATTCGCAACTGCTATCATCTCCAAGGCTGGACTCTGTCTTAAAGAGATACCACACAAATCCAAAGAGTCTGCGGGTGAGAGTTTGCTTCCTCTCCCCCGCATCCTCAAGCATTTAGCCATAAAACTGCTCTGCTCTGACACATCAGTAACCAAATCTGTCCTCAAACCCTGAAGCACAAACTGCTCATTTAAAGAATCAGAAAGGAGACATTCCTGTTCCAACACCATTGTCTCCCCAACAAGTTGGCCCCACACAGCCACTTGGTTATAGGGATGCCTCAATTCCTTAACAACTTTTACTTCCTCTGAGACCTTCTCAAAGCTACCCACACTGGATCTTTTACAAGGAAAGTTAGTGGATCCCTTCAC
>NW_027058469.1:0-2679 GCF_011386835.1 Chrysemys picta bellii | reverse complement strand
GAGACACATTCAGGGAATGGGGGAGAGGAATCTCTGACAGGCGGATTTCGCTCGCTGTGGTTTGTGGCTGAAAAGAGAAGAGCCATCAGGAGGAGAGGGCAGGTAATTTGTCCCATGTAGAGGGGGGAGATTCAGTCCTCAACAGTCAGTGCTTTATACTTTGCCTTAGTAAGACCAAACAATGTGCTCAGTGGTGAGGTTCTCATATAGGGCCTCAAAGGATCACGTGAGGCCTGAAGAGTGGAGGCATTTCGTACCTGTCTGTAGGGAAGGAGTAGTCCAGAAGGCATGAGATCACTGTGTCCAGATGCTCCGCCTCGCCAGCCAGCAGGGCCACTAACTTCTTCATCAGGGTCCTGGAGCTGGGCTGCAGGACTGAATCCAACCGGCTGCAAACCCCAGCCACAAGGTCTGCTGCCTGAGAGAGAGGGAACGAGATGAGACGGGACAAGACTCTCATCCCATCCTGCAGCTGGGGCAAGAGGGAACCTCAGCATCCCTGGAGAATCAGAGTTAGCCTCTAGGTTTTGCCTAAAAGTTACAATTTCCTATATTATTGGCAGGGCTCATTTCAGAGCCTTACAAGGTGCATTGTCGCAAAGACCACATATCAATGGCTCAAAGGAGATGAGTCCTATCTAGGCACAATACAGAGGTAACATAAGAATGGCCATACTGGGTCAGACCAATTGTCCATCTAGCCCAGTATCCTGTCTTCTGCTGGTTCCAGATGCTTCAGAAGAAATGAACAGAACAGGGCAATTTATCGAGTGATCCATCCCCTGTCACCCAGTCCCAGTTTCAATCAGAAGGCGTAGGGACACCCTGTGCACGGTGTTGCACCCCTGACCACCTTAGCTAATAGCCATTGATGGACCTGTCCTCCAGGAACTTTTCTCATTCTTTTTTGAACCTGGTTATACTTTGGCCTTCACGACATCCCCTGGCAATGAGTTACGAGTTGTGTTGTGTGAAGAAATATTTCCTTAGGTTTGTATTAACCCAGGTTTGTGTGTGTGTGTGTGTGTGTGAAAGGATAAATAAAACTTCCCTATTTACTTTCTCCACACCATTCATGAATTTATAGGTGTGGGCATCCCATGGATTTATACAGAGGCAATATGATATTTTCTGTCTTATTATCTATCCCTTTCCTAATGCTTCCTAACATTCTGGTAGCCTTTTTGACTGCCATTGCACACTGAGTGGATGTTTTCAGAGAATTGTCCATGATGACTCCACCCTTGAGTGGTAACAGCTGATTTAGACCCCCTCCGTTTGTATGTATAGTTGGGATTATGTTTTCCAATATACAGGAATCAGACTAGAAGATCTGATGGTTCCTTCTGGCCTTAAACTCTCTGAACGTATGACTGTTCCCAGCACTGGGAATTCTAGTTTCCGTCCATCTCAGCAGCAGTGCCCCATACCTTCTCCACCTTAGTCCCACCGCTGTTCACCATGGCAGACAGCAATCCCTCTGCAGTTGGCTGGCAGTTATTGTTGCAGTGATTCGTCAGGCCATCCATAACAGTCAGAATGAAATCTGTCCTCTCTCTTGGGTTGAAATAGACTCCAAAGAGCTGAAGCATACAGGGAAAAGCGTAATTTACAAAAGGCCTCGTCCTGATTCCACGGGGGGTGGATAACTACTGGAGCCCAGAGAAAGCCCTGTCTGGGGGTTGCAGGTCCTCTCCAGCTTCTCAGGGGCTCTGTTTTACTCCTTTCTATTACAGGGCCCCAGTGGCTGATGAGGCTTCTGCTGCGAAACCATATCACTCACAGGGAGGCAAGAGGACTAGTTAAACCATTACAGTGGCCAACCTAGGAGTGCTGCCGTGCACGTCAGGATGTGCATTTAGTGGTGTCAGACACCTACTTCTCAGGCATCCGAGGTGCAAGGGTCACCATTAAAAGATCAGCAGTTGTGGGATCCATGTAGTAATGTTAGTAATGACTGTTACAGTACTCGGTCTTTGACTGTGACTGTATGTGATACCCTCCTACAACACATCCCAGCATAAATACAGCACCCAAGTCCTGATTATGACACCATCACCATACTTCCTGGCTTGCAGCCTGACCCAAAGACCATTGAAATCAATGGAAAGACTTCCATTGGCTTCAATAGGTTTTGGATCAAGCCTATATAGTATAGACCTCGTTGTGACAGCTTCTAACAACCCAAAGTACTAGAGCAGCAGGCGTTCAACCTTCCCCATATGGACACTCCCTTTCCTATACTAGGACCCTCCCAGAGTCCCCTTCCAAACTAGCCAAGACCCTGTCCCATTTGGCAATAAGGAAAGGGCAGGGTGGCTGTGCCCCCCAGGTTGGGAACCCATCTGCTAGAGCAGTGGTTCTCAATCAGGGATACGCATACCACTGGGGGTACACATAGGGGCGGCAGGTTCGTATAATTTTTGGCATTGCTCAGAATGGGTCCAAGTCCCGCCTCCCCCTACACCTGCCTAAGGCTCTGGGAGGGAGTCTGGGTGCGGGAGGGGGTTTGGGGTGCAGGCTCTGGGAGGAAGTTTGAGCGCAGGCTCTGGGAGAGAGTCTGGGTGCGGGAGGGGGTTTGGGGTGCAGGCTCTGGGAGGAAGTTTGAGTGCGGGCTCTGGGAGGGAGTCTGGGTGCGGGAGGGGGTTTGGGGTGCAGACTCTGGGAGGAAGTTTGGGT
>NW_027058468.1:0-2679 GCF_011386835.1 Chrysemys picta bellii | reverse complement strand
ACAGAAATCAAAGACGTCAAAAGCTATTGTAGTGTAATCAGGCAGTTCACCTGTGTGTTTGTTTAGTTCAAAGGAAAAGTTAAAGGAAACACTTATCTTTATAACCTGTTGATTGCTATTGTATTGTGTATATCCCTGTAATTAGTTAACCCTAGATCAAAAGTGTGCGTTGGTGTTAAAAGATGAGAATGAACTTGATGTGTAAAGTTTATGAAAACTAATGAAGGATTCTCGTTTGCTATTTCATTACATTGGCATCGTGTATATCCCTGTAATTAAATTACCTATCAAACACAATTGGAGCCTTGGAAATGTAAATGAAGAAGACTGCTAACTTCAAAGCAAGGGCTACTGTGTTTGACAACGGGAATTCACAGACTAAGTCTGAATTTCCTACTCATCAAAACCCACTTGGGTAAAGACACTGTTCAGATTGGTTTCTGGAAAAGCTATAAAATAGATGTCAAGGAATGATCCTGTATCTCTGACTGTTTGGACTCTTACAGGGAAGATGCCAAATGCAAAATGGAGATCCCCAGAAACATCTGGGTTCCTGAAAAGACTTTTAGGAAACCAAGAGATTACTACATCTCCGCTATCATTTGGGATTTACAAATTTTGACTCACCTGTTAATGTATTTTACCTGCTTTAACCTCTCAATAACTCTCATTTATTTTTCCTAGCTAATAAATCTTTAGTTAGTTTACTAGAGAATTGGCTGCCAGTGTTGTTTTTGGTGTGAGATCCAGAGTACCAATTGACCTAGGGTAAGTGACTGACCCTTTGGGGTTGGGAGTAACCTGATGTGGTGTGATTTTTGGTTTTAATAACCTTTAATCACAAAGTTCAGTTTGTCTGGGTGACAAGATAGGCTGGAGTGTCTAAGGGGACTGTCTGTGGTAAGACTGTCCTTGGTAAAACTGGTACTGTAATCCAGGAATGCACAATTGTTACTAGCTTTGTGAAATCCAGTTATAGAATATATTACTAGTTTGGGGTGCCTGCCCTGTTTTATGGCAGTCTGATCTAAGATTGGCACTCACAGTTGTGAACCACTCCAGAGAGCGTGACAATTGGCGTAGTCAGCACAGGAGTCACATGCCACAGGTCAATTGGGCTTAAAGATCATAACCCAACACTATTTAAAGTTTAAATTTGATATGGAAAGTTTTAAGGGTTAAAGATGAGTTACAATGGGTGAATCACAATCCTATGAGAGTCTTGACTCAAAAGAACTTGAAAAAGTATGTAAAGAAAGGGGGCTATCTGTTAAGAAGAAAGCCGCAGAACACGAACTGAGAGATTTGCTCATGGACTTTGACCAAAAAGCAGGGTCTCAGCCCCCCTATACCCCAGATGCAGAAGAAAAGGCCCCTCTGAGGCACTTGGAAGCCAAGAAACAATGCAAGCATGAAAGAATGACGGTGGAAGTCCAAATGAGGGAGAAGAAAGATGCCGAGGAAGCTGATGAAAGAGCCACTCTTCTCTTCATTAATTTATTCTCTCCCATTCTTAGTCCCATGAGGCATTACCCCCACCCCAAGCATGCTGTCTCTGCAGCCCCTGCAGGTCAGGAAGCTCTGCGAGATCCGAAATCAAAGCTAGGTCCCCTGTGTGGCAATGCAGCCTAGTGTCACCAGACTCCACAAGGCAAAGCCTTCAACCTGCCAGTGCCCGGCTTCCCCCGCCCTGCTGCTCAGGGCAGTTTAACTCGGTTTGTTTCTCCATGAATCAGGGGAGTTTCATAGCACATAAGCAGGAAGTCCTGAGAACTGACACAGGAGGGAGTAGGATTTCCAAGTAAGCTTGTGTCTGTCTTGTTCCTTCTTCAGGCCACATGCGCTCTCTATGAGATGATCTCGGTGAGCAAGTCCAGAGATGCCACAACCCGCCTCTATCCTCAGCTGCTAATGGCTCTTCTTGTCGAAATCCATTTCAGCCTGGGACAGAGCATACCAGGGGATAAAGTCTCTGGAAGGGAAAGCAGCTGGCAGAGCCTCCACACCAGGTACTGCGCCTACTGGAAAGTCAACGGTCTAATTACATGGACAGTCATAGAGAAGTCATAGTTCTTTTCTCCAGCTCTCATGTGGCCCCTGCCGGTTTTCCATAACTCTCTAATTCTGAGGGAGTTAGCAGGCAGGGCTTAGGTTGCAAGGGTGTCTCTCAGTGGTAAATGACATACCAACCAATGCACTGCAGAGGAAGTAGAAAGACTATCCCAGCAGCTATGGGGAGAAATTAGTGGGAGCCAATTTGCCAGTGTGTCAAAGGAATGTGGGTCTGACACTAAAGGGCTGAAGTTCTCCTGTTCTGTGACATTGACATGCCCTAGTGCTGATGTGCAATTGTCTGTAGGATTTGTTCAGAACTCTTTCTCTTTCTTCATATTACTAAATTGTATTACTATAGTGCCTAGGAACCCCAGTCACGAACCTGTGCCTTCCTAAGCTCTATTTAAACCATTGGTGTGTCTTTCCACACACAAGTGAATCCGTCACTCCCTGACAGACCTACCATGAGGGGGCTCCTGGCACTCAGTCACGCTGGTGTGTTGTTTGAATCTAGCTCTGCAGTGGAGGCTATAAAGATGCTGCTTCTCTGTGTTGGCTGCCGTTCCGAGCTGACTGTTATGGAGAAGGAGCAAGGCTGGATCCTCCTACAAAGCCCCCAAGATC